>NC_034412.1:14285953-14296037 GCF_002078875.1 Numida meleagris
GGGGAGATGTGCGCTTTTGTCTGGCTTCAGGGCGGGCTCGAGCAGGTATCCCGAGGGGCTGCAGAGAGGGGGCAGGGAGCGCCGGCAGTGCGGTACCGTCGGGGAACTCTCTCGGGACCCCCACCCTCTCCCCGGGCACTCCGGCGTGGCTCTCCACGTCCGCGCATCACCGGCACAGCGACCCGGAGCAGGTTTGGCAGCAGTGAGAGCCGATCCTCTGGGTGGCATTGACCTGAGGGGGGGAAAAATAAATAGCAGATTCATTGGGCGTCCTGTTTATTTTAGTGAAAATCAAATCAAACAAAAATAAAATTAAAAAGTGTCTCCGTATTTCATCTTTGCCCAACGTGCTCCCAGCCACGGCTGAGGAAGGAGCCCGATGCCCGGAGCAGCGGATCCCGACCCTCTCCCACTCCTCGGGCCGGGGTGGCTCCGAGATCAGAACGCGATGAGACCCAGTTCAGCCTCACGGGGAAAATGCGGAGGTTTTCGTAGTCTGCTGCCATCATTAGGAACACCTTTATCTCTTGTGCTATTTTTTTTTCTGATGTGAACGAGTTATTTTTTACGGTGACTTTTGTCGTCCCCCCTCCTTCTCCTTCCCCAGAGTAATTGTGAAAAACACTAAATCATCCACGAGAAAATGGAGTCAATGTGTCATTCAGCATTAAAAATCTGAGGGTTTTAACTAAAAGCTTTAATTGCTATTCTGGCCCTATTATAACCATGGGAACGCCGTGCTCTGTTGGGATCTCTGCGATGTTACATATCCCTTTAGCAGGCGCTCCCTTGTTTGTTCACTCCTGCTTACTTTCATTTGTATCCCAGGAATATCCTTGCACCAGGCGACACAGGAAAAGACAAAGGGTATAAATAAACCAACATATGGCCCAGAGGTTTTAGCGGAGCTGGAGCCGCTTAGCAGTCATGTGGGCGATGCTGGGGAGCCGGCTTCTCTCCTTCCCCCGCGTAACCTCCGCGCTCCTCTCCCGCTTTGTCGCGATAAGCCACGCGCGTGTGGCGGCCGGCCTGACTGGACCAGCTGGATTTCCCTTCGGGCTGCAAAAATCGAGACAGCGAAGGGATGGGAAGGGATGAGCGGTACACTTGTGTCTGTGCCCGTACGTGTGCGCACGGAGACAGCTGGAAAATCCCATTTGAGGCTGTGGTCCCTGGGCAGGGGCTCAGCCCCGGGTCACTGCGGGTCCGACCCCTCGGAACGGAGGGAGGAGGGCCGGGCAGAACGCTGCACATTCGGACATTGACAGCGGGCTCTTGGCAATGTAAACCGGTTCGGGGCTTCTGTCCCTAACTGCTCAGCCCCACTCAGTGTGTCTGACCGCACCTCCCGCCCCTCCACTTCTCCCGATACCGCGGCGGAAATGGGCTTTGGTTACTGATTCATATTTCTAATCTTCCTTTCCTGAACATACAATGTGCTTTTGTTAAATGAATGGTCTTTAATTAATGCGCTTGCACAATGCAGGGGCTTGCACGGGGATCGATGATAGGAAGCAACAGGGGATGGTTCCCTCCAAAATGGTTTGTCAGCATTGAGAAAGAAAAGGCAATGTCTTTAAAGGGCCACTAATAATGCCCACACGTCTCTCACCATGCTGTCTGAGGGGACATTCCTTCCCTTGTTGACAGTCAAGTGCAATAAGTACATGTCTTCGCTCAATCATTAGAGACCATAGAATTGTATTCTTTAATTAGCATGTACTGTTAACCCTCCTTGCCTTTTTGTGCCATTTTTTTGTCTTCTACACATCAGCAAAAATGTTTTCCTTTCTTTTTCTTTCATTCCTTTCTTCCTTTAATTCTTTACCGTCTTTCATTCTCTCTCTTTCTGTAGTCAAACGCATTCTTAGTGACAATATTCGTGCCACCCAAAGCCAACTTTTTGTCATCTCTGTGTGTTAGTCAACTTCTTTCAAGTTTTCCATTAAAAAAAAAAAAAGGGAGTAAAGGCAGCGCGCATGCGCACCGCGCAGGCCGGGGTTAGGGCTGCTGTGCCCAGGGCTGCATCCACCCAAATGGCAAAGCTGGGCTCTGAGCAGCCCTGCCAAGGGGACTCTGAGCGAGTTGTGAGCTGCAAGGCGTCAAAATCAGTCCGTGCAATAAGAAAGGCCCGGAAAGGTTATCTTCGCGCTACTTCCGCTGATGAATTGATTTCCTCTCTTAAATATATTTGTATAAATACTCATAAAATACGTGGCACTGTGTCAGGGGCTAGCTTAGGGGGGAAATTTCTTCAATGTTACCCCACGCCTCCCTGCCAAGAGAACACCCCCCATGGGACAGGAGCAGGAGCAGCGGCGCTGGGGGACTCTACACGGAGCCCCGCGCCCATCCCCGGCGATCGAGGACCTCCCGAGCGCGGAGCAGCCCGCCCGGAACCGCGGAGTGATGGCGAGACAAGAAAGGGACGGGGCTCACTGGGGGAACTCGGGGCACCAGGCTCTATTTTCGCATGCTACACTTTGGGCAACGTGTAAAGAAGAATTCATTGGAATTCCCTGCTCTGAACAACAAAAAAATAAAGCTATCCCCGAAATGAAGCCAAAGAGGTGGTTTGGTATGGTTTTGTTCTTTTAATGCAAATGCCAACCTAAAACGATTAACATTAGGAGCGGATAAAGAGCAACAAAAAACACACCTTATATCGTACACCACATTGACAGTACACTGCTTCGAGAAATTTTTTTCAACGGATATAAAACCAACAGAAAGACGAATTACAGCGCTCTGGGAACGGCTCGGCATCGTCGGTACAAACACATATTTTTAAAAGTGCACATTTGTAAAAATAACCCTAGAATTGATACGTTTATAAATATTTATTGTAAAAAAATCCAAATATTAAAAATAAATAGTGTGTTCAAGCGCACAACAGAAGGTTCCTCCGTTACCAAACACGTGATGAAGGAAAAGACGGAATTTAAGAAGTCAGAAAGAGATACAGTATATCAACACTGCAAATGTTTTTGCGAGCTACATTTTCAGAGACGTCTTTTCTCTGTACAGTTCACGAGGGATGTGGCAGATTTCCCCATAAATACGACAAGATCCGGAATCAGTAATAACAATAATATTAATAATAGCAATACCCACTCCACCGCAGTTTGACTCGGTCTTTAGTTAGGAAAAGTCCCATTAAATTATTGGGGTTGCTTAGGACGGCGGAATTGGGCTCAGATCACTCTGTAGCAACTAAAACAGAAGTACACCGATGAGTTACAACTTCGAGGAATTCGCTTTACAAACAGAGCATTTAAGGATCTCCGATGAGAAACTCCTAAATAAATCTTGATCGGGGCATCAGTACACACGGTGATGTTTATCAGATGAAGATACAAAAGGGATGCGGTCGGGCTATCTTTACACTTACGGACGATAAAACATGGGAGCATATGGAAGCCATCGCTTTGAATGCGCTAACCACTTCGATACATCGCAGTATATACACGCTTAATAGGTATTCGGACTGTTCAAATGATCAAAGACTTTTACTCTGATGTCTTTGCTGTTGCTTTCATTGTAGTGAAAGAACACGTTTGTTGGTCACATACTGGTGGCAACGAGACCCAACGTTTCTGCCTTCTCGCAGGAGCTGCATTCTGTGCAGCATATGTGGAGGAATAATTTATTAGACGGAAAAGTTCAGAGGATAAAATGCCAAAATGGACATCATTTCAACTTTCGAGCGGTAGGGTCATACAGACGTCTATGGACATCTGTACGCAGACAGTTTCACACAGACACGGCCACGTAGATCCAGATGTATCTCTATACACAGGATTCGGTAGTTTGGTATTTTCCGCACCCTCTGGGCCCCCAAAGTTATCTTTAAAAGTTTGATTTTATCTCTTTAGAAACGGTTTAAAGCTAACGGGCAGGGTGAGTTTGACAGAGAGGAGAACAAATCGCTGACAAAGAACCTTTTACGTTTCATCAGCGTTGTTAGGACGACGAGCAGGAATTTCTCAGATAATAACTCCCACTTCAAAGATTTCTCAGCTCAATAGAAATTGGACCATCCTTTTTATTCAACCACAAGGGCTGGCACTAAAGACGACTCAACTGTTTGAATTTTTTTTCACCGTGTTTATTTTTCCCCTATTCACCAGGGTACTTGGATAAAATAAACAACAAGACAATTACTGGAACATGGACTTCTAACTTTCCCGGGCCCATGGCCCAGCGCCCATGGCCCCGGCCGTGCGGGTGTCAAGTTCCCCGCCCCCGGGGGCTGCGGGGGGGTCCCTCGGGCCGAGTCCTGAGCGGAGCCGCGGGTCGCGGTGACATCCCCGGCGCAGCCCCTCCGTGGGCCGGTCACCAGAGGGGTTTTTCCCCGTCCTACCGAGGGGCTGGGGGACAGGAGAGCGCGGCCAGAGCCCGGAGCTTCCCCTTTTGGGGAATAAGGGGAGCTCGGGGTGGGGGTGAAGCCCGGCAGAGCCCAGCCCCGCAGAAGGGCCTTGGGTGGAGGAAGCATGTCCGTAGCGAGGGGCAGATTGAGTGTATTAAGCTAGCATGAAACCAAAGGTCAGTGCAAATGTATCTTAATAGACTGTCTCAAATGGAGTGTGCCTCCTTTGAAGGCCGCTTGCTATTGCTCTCCTCATTACCATAGCGATCCTAACGTGGCATGCTGATGCACCATAAAACTCACACTTTCAACCCCAAAATCAGGCCCTTTGAACAACCCGAGCTTGATTAGACCTTTCTCCTTTTCTTTTCCCCCTTAAAAACCATTTCCTTGCCTTTAGAAACTCGCCCTCAAATCCCAAACGCATTCTCTGATCCCGGCAGAAAGCAGAAACAAAAGTGAGCCGAGGCGGCGGTTCAGGCGGGCCTTTTCTTCCCGACATTCTTATCCATTTTTATTATGATCTGGAACAAGTGCCCTGTTCGCGTGGGTTTTGTTTACCGGAAATTAAATGAAAATGATTTAGTTCGCGTCAAACAAAAATATATACTTGTATACACAAGAAAAAGGGCCCGTTAGACGTAAATATTATGTCCTTAATGAAAAGACTGGACGGGCTCCAGACTTCGCCTTTCACTATTTAAGTATGACTTGCCTATTGCCATAGAAATCCTAACTTACCATGAAGATTCACCGTTGTGAAGAAATACTTCTTTGTGCGAGCTTTCTTTGATGTCTAAGGCATAAGATTCAGGCTTTCAGCTGCGTCTGTCTAGATTACCTTGAGAGCAACGGGGCAGACATCTGTAACAAGCAAATGAAAAATTAAAGGTGATTAGCCTGCACATCCAAACACTTCTGGAAATAGAGAAATAAAGAACTAAACAGAGCTGGGGACAGGATGGACACGGCCCTCTGCCCACAGCCGGCTCCGGTTCTGCCGTGTGAGTTTGGGGCTGCGTGGCAGAAAGGAGCAGTCCCCAGCGTGGGCTCCGCACCCATTTCCCCCGACCCAGAGATTCACTCATACACTCTCGCCCTGACGCACGGCGAGGAGCGAGGCACACTAACCCCAAAAGTTGTCGGGTTTGTGCGGGTGAAGCAGGGACCTGGCGCCTTGGGAACAACATTCGGCCGCGGCAGGATGGGGCTGGGTTTGCCGCTGACCGGCTGTCTGTTTTCCTGTCGCTTTTATCTTGACATCTAAAAACACACACGTGTGTACGTGCGTGTGCGTACACCGGACACAGCCGCGGCCACCTGGGCGGAGGGGGTGTGCAGGGCACGGGGGAAGCGCTCACAGCCGCCCCTCCGCACCCAGCGAGCCGTGGGAACCCCTTCCAGCAGCCCGTGCTATTTATTTGCCTATACTATCTGCTATTCTTAAACATCATTAAAGTAATTAAAACGGTACCATTCGGCAGTTTCAAGCTACCCCACTGGAGTCTTTTGTGTACTTGTTTTGTTTTTGTTTTCGTTTTTGTTTTTTTTTTCTCTCCTTCCTTCTTTATTTCGCCTAGAGGAGTGAGCCGTGTATGTTTGTGTAGGGTCTAGCTTTAAGCTCCGGGGCATGCCCCAGCCGCGCTGTGCGAGCACCGGCGCCGGGAGCGCTCCGCGGGGCACAGCCGTGCAGCAGCGGCCCCGGTCCCGCTCTGATGGGGGGCTCCGGGCCCCCACCCGCTGCGTGACGTCATTGGCGGCTCTGCCCCCAGCTCCCCAGGCCCCCCCCAGACAGACACAGCACCTGGGGGGGCGGTTTGGGGGAGTCAGCGCCGAAGGAACGGGCAGCTCCACACCGCCTGGGCCTCCTGTGTTAGCCACTGGGGGAAATACGTAGCTGTAGCTGGATGCATTGTTACGTGCTGCTGCAGGGAACGGTGGGAGATTCTTTACAGAAACGTCCATCGAGAGAGTTAATTAACGAAAGAATTTAATGGATTAATTTTGTACAGTTCGGTAACAAATAATTGTTTATATTTTTTTTCTTAAAAAAAAAAAAAAGATACACTCTCACAGAAAGTAGTGGACGAACAGAACACGTCAGCACGAGAAACTGTTGACAAGAGAAAACCTGTACAGCTGCAAATTTGTGTGAAACCACGGCGGGTGGGGAGAGGGAAAGGGAGGGGCAGGAAGGGAAAAGGGATAAAGGAAAAAAGGAAGGGGAAAAGGTAAGGGAAAAGGAAAGGAAAAAGGAAAGGGAAAGGAAAAAAGAAAACAGCTGCAGCAACTCAATGCGCCTGTGGCCAGGCAGGAGCGAGGCGATCAGCGGGCGGTGTGCACGAAGGAGGGAGGCAGCCTGGCCCGGCCGAGGGGGAGCAGCGGGGTCCGGCAGCGGGGCTCTGCCTCCCCGGGGCCGAGGCCAAGGCCTGTCCCCTCCTCTCCCGCTGCCCGCCGCCGCGCTCCCGCTCCCGCCGCCCGCCGTGCTCCCTAGCAGCGGGGCCGGGGCTGGGCGGCGGGGCGCGGAGGCGGCGGGGCGGCGGGGGGCGCGGGGCGGCCCTGACACACGTACCATTCGCTCAGGTTGGCGGCGGGCGGCGCGGGCGCGGAGGGCTCGGCGTGGGAACACGAGGCGGGGGGCTCCCGGCCGGAGTCCGAGGAGGGGGACACCAAGGAGGGCGTGGAGGACTCGTAGCCGGAGCTGGGAGGAGGGGATTTGCAGTGCACTTTCATGTGTTTTCTCAGGGAGCTGGGGTGGGTGTAGGACTTGTCGCAGCCTCTCACTTTGCAGTTGTAGGGCTTGTCGCTGGTGTGGACGTGCGAGTGCTTCTTCCTGTCGCTGCTGTTGGCGAAGCGTCTGTCGCAGCCCTCGAATTCACATTTGAACGGCTTCTCCCCTGCGGGTGGCAAAGGGAGAGCACAGCCGTTAGTACCGGGGCCGCGGGGCAGCCCCCGCACCCCGACCCAGCTTTCCCCCTCTCCGGCCCTGCACGGCTCCCCCGGGGCCGCTCCGCTCCGGCCCCGCCTGCCCCGGCCCTTCCCCGCCGCGTTCCCCTCGTGCCCACGCTGCCCCGCAGCAGGACCACTCGGTCCGGCCGGCTCGGGGCCGCTCTTCCCGCCCCTGCCCTCGGTGTCAGCGTGGGGTTTTGTGCACAAGACAAAGCCCCCAGATAAGGAAAACTTAGAGGCCAAGTGCTCGTTCCGAGTAAACAATGCGCGTTGTCCCTGCGGACCGCAGTGTCCTGCAGAAAGGGCGGGCAGTGATTTATCCCTGGGAGCTTTTTTACGTTAAATACATTTCTCACACTCCCGGAGGTGCACGTGGAAATATTATTCATCGCCTTTCCAGATCACATCCCACGCACTCCTTTCTCGCACTGATTACGATCCTGCGGAAGATCCGCGTCCCCCCTCCCCTCCCCGCTGCCCAGTTGCTGATATCGTATGGCAAAGCACAGAATCTTTCTAAAAGTCATCCATGGTGTGGGCGAAACGAGAGCGATTCCACAGGAGAACGAGTAGGCCGGGGCACGGCTCTGTCTGGGGTAGCGTTCTCCTTTCATTTGAACCTATTCAGTCATGGAAGGAATCGCGATCTGGATTAATTTGTCGGGTAATACGATAAGTGACGTTAAGCAGAATAGAAATATAATTATGTTGCCAAAGTCACGAGCAAGTTGGGATGGTGTGGACCGGGCACGGTACACGATATAGAGGCAGCTTTCCAGGAAACGTGCCACGGAGAGCTTCGGGCTGAAATGACGGCTGCGTTATTGTCACTGACAATGGCACACTGCAAACCGAGCTTGGCAAGGAGCGCTCAGGTCCAGCAGCACCCGGATGCGAAAATAACGTCACCCCCAAAAGCCAAAAAGTATCGGGGAGCGGGGGACACCACGAGATGTGCAGCCGAACCCTAATCGTCAAGTACAAACAAAGCCCTTGGGCTCCCATCATGGCGTGTGTGGTGGAAGGGACCTGGAATATTTGTAAAAGCTCCGGGCTTTGGGTTTTTAATTTGTTGGCTGGTTTTACCCCCTCGCGGATCGTCACGATGGAATTTCGGAGGGGCGCAGCCCACCTCGCGCTGGCTGTGAGCACGGCCACATAAAGGAAAGCATTCCAAATATTTCACATGAATGCACTTTATGCAAGGTGGGTGGGAAAAGGCTCACGGCTCCGCGCTTCGAGCGCGTCCCTTCCTCCGGAATACCCACTGACGATCTCCGCTAACATTTGCACAGAGGATTGGTAAACACCTGGCATCGGGGAGAAGGGGGAGAGGTTAAAAATAAGGTCTCGGAGAAATTGATGCGGGTCTGTAACAAAACGCTGTCGGTATACAGCGGTGCATATGCACGCACGCATATAATCTAATTACAGCTTCACGTAAGGCAACAATTTGACCTTCAGCATCTACGTTGAGACAACAAATCAAGGATATTAGTGTAGTACAAGCAAGCAGTAAGTTAGGAGGCCCCAGGGAAAGCCATCCTCATAAGCACTCCGGTTGTGCAACGTGAGTTACAATCAGGTAAAGGCGGCTGCGGCGCGTTCCGCTTCCTCCGGAGTTGAAAAACGTTAAACTTCGCTTAACCCCGTGAGAGAGGCGCCGAGCAACCCTCGTGCAGTCAGAGAGCAGCGGGGAGAGGGCAGCGCTTCCGCAGCTGCCCGGGCTGCATTCTCGGAACGCCTCGGTAAAGAGGAGCCAGCCGAGCAGTATTCCTTTCCCGAGAGCGGGTTTTCTTACGTGGGAACCCCACCCGCAGGGGAGAGGACGCGGTGCGGTCCTCCCAGGGCAGCCCGGGCACAGAGGTGCGGCGATGAGGACGCGCAGAATGTTCTCCGGGCGATGGAGAAGCGCAGGACCCAACCCGCCATGTTACCCCCCCACTTGTAGCTGCGCAAAACCGTTCTCTGCTCGGAAATTGTGGCATAATCCCCCGTCTCCGGGAGTGGATTAAGGTATTTACCAACTTCTCCGGGGGGCGGGGGGCCGGAGGCGGCGGCCTCGGGCTGCGGGAGGGGAGCGGGGGCGGCGGGCAGCGCCCCATGGCCCGCACAGGGCCCCGGGAGGCAACGCCGGGAGGCAATGCTGGGAGCCGGCCCGGCCCCCCCCCACCCTGGGAACCTCGGGCCTGGGGAGCCGAGCCCCGGCAGAGGGCCCTCCCCGGTCCCGGAGAGAGCGGCGGTCATTAATATTTGAGGAGGCAATAATTTTCCTGTTGAATCTAGAACTGTCTTCATGAATAATTTGTAGCGAGTTCTATTAGGGTTTCAGAAACATTTCGCTTTTGACAACTTCTGGGTGTTTAATAGAAACGGTGGAACCATAAAGGCCCCGCAGGAGTTTTCACAATACAGCAATTAATCACCGGGAATGTTAAAGTGAAAAGTACAGACGCGCGGAATTATGTTTAATAAACGCACAGCTCCGGTCGCGGCTCTGCCCTGAACCTGCCTCGCCGATGTAGGTCACTTTCCCCAAGAATTTAACCATTTTCTGCTTCAGAGACTTCAAACAGTGAGGCCGTTAAAGAGCAGTAAAAGTTTGTTTACTTAAGAAAAACGCCGTCATTAGGGGATGAGCTCCGCCGGGCGAAGGCTGTACCTGTTCCGATCCGGCTGCAAGCTGCGTGACCCGGGGCCGCTCCTTTCTTCTCGCAAAGGGGCCGAGAACGAGGAGAGGAACCCAGCTCCGCTTTGCCCCCCACC
>NC_034412.1:14296117-14303625 GCF_002078875.1 Numida meleagris
CCCCGCCCAGATGAGCTACTCACAGAGCGATGGAAAAATAATTAGGTGACGAGTGATGCTCGCTGTAAAACCTCCGCGCTATGCTTAGGCGATACGATACGAAATTAGGATAGATGTCATGCATATTACAGCACGTCGGGTTGTATCGTAAAAACGCGGCTCCTCGAAGGTCGGGCCGCAGCGAGCGTGGGGGAAGGGGACTTTTAGGAACTGGAGGGCGAAAAAAATCGTTTGGCTGTAAGCAGATCTTACAATAGGATTATGGAGTTTCCCTCGCAGTGCATAAGGCAGTACAGGAGGGGGTGGGGGTGGAAAACCCGACACTGGAACAGATTAAATGTTCCAAAAAGGGCTTATTTCTTATCGTCCTCAGAGGAAAAAAAAAGAAAAAAAAAAGAGGAAAAAAAAAAAAAGAAAAAAAAAACCCGCAGCGTTACAGACTACAAACACCGGCTGCTAAACTAATTAATACAACTTCACAAGCTGCTCCTGGAAGTGTGAAAACTTTCTACGTGTCATTTCATTAATTATAAATGCTTTCCTGGCCGGAAGAGTTCAAAGACAGTTTTGCGAGATCGTCCACCGAGTGACTTTATTTCTGTTAGCCAGAACCAACAGACGCTCCCGACACATGCCCCAATTTCGCTTCACAAATCTGAAAATGACATCTCAAACCGTACAGGCCGAAACAATCCCGGGGGTTCTTCTCTTTTTTCCCTCCCGAGATTCAGAACTTGCAGCTCCCCGTATCTGCGAGCGCACAGAATCCGTGGATGGCAATGCTCATTAAATATGTCAGTGTTATTCAGATCAAACATTTGAAACTCCCTCTGCCCAAAACAAAACTGTTGAACGAAAAGGTCGCAGCTGTGTTATTCTCACAACGTTAGACCAGCAGCATCTCAGCGACATCACTCAAAACTGACTAGACAAGTTGTAAGTCCTATTGTTCACTTTTAATTTGGGAGCTTGCACAATGATTTCATTTTTTCCCAACTACTTTAAACTGCCAACAGGAAAAAAAAAATCCACACCCGTGTGAAGCAGCAGCAATAGCTCTACCACTCGGTATGGTCACAGCTCTCCCCGCACAAACCTCACAGCCGCACAACCAGAAAAAAACATGGACGAGAATTCTGAGATTAGTTCTCGCTCACCTTTTTTCCCCCCCATTTTCTCTCCCTCCTTCCAAGCGGTACAGAAGCAAACAAATTTGAGGATTTATTTTCCAGAAGGACTTGGCGTGCATTCAACAACAACGCAAAGGACACATTCAAAACAAAATAAAGCAAAACAGTATGCTGAATAATACAGAGAGAGTAAAGAGAGCTTTCCATACTGACCTGTGTGAGTTCTTTTGTGTATTTTGAGATTCTCTGATCTGGCAAACACTTTGCCACAGCCTGGGAAAGGGCAGGGGAAAGGTTTTTCACCTGTGTGGACTCGGATGTGATTTACGAGTTTGTATTTGGCCTTGAAAGGTTTCCCTTCTCGCGGGCACTCTTCCCAGAAACATATGTGATTGGACTGCTCGGGTCCTCCAACGTGCTCCACGGTGACATGAGTCACCAGCTCGTGCATCGTGCTGAAAGTTTTGTTGCAGGACTTTTTGGGGTTCGCCAACTGCTCGGGCTCAATCCACTTACAGATGAGTTCCTGCTTGATGGGCTGCCGCATGTAGCGGAAGAAGGCCCCCGGGCCGTGGTGCGGAGCCAGGTTCACGTTCAGGTTCATGCCACCGTAGCTATGAAGCGAAGAAGCAGCAAAAGGCTCTGTCCTGGAGGCTGGCACTGGAGTGAAATGTTCAGCCTTGGCGTACATTTCTCCAGGTAACCCCAGCCTTATCTGTCCGTTTAGATGGCCACCTGGAGCTGCATGGGGCGGCTGCTCATGGAGTCCAGCGAACAGCGCGGGATTCCCGGCTTCCGAGGGGCGGTGGTGCCCGCGGTGTCCGGGGCAGCTACCTGTTGTCGAGACAAACAGTCCGTGATGAGAT
Organism: Numida meleagris; assembly: GCF_002078875.1. Classification (NCBI taxonomy): domain Eukaryota; kingdom Metazoa; phylum Chordata; class Aves; order Galliformes; family Numididae; genus Numida; species Numida meleagris. Next base: position 14,298,114 of record NC_034412.1, read on the forward strand.
CGGGCAGCGGGGTGCTGCTCGCTCAGCCCGGGCATGGCCGGGTCCCTGACAGCAGCTGTGTGGGACACGGGGCAGGGGGCCGCCGCCGGGCCGAACGCCGCTGTGTGACCGGACAGCGGCTGGGCCGGGCCCGCCGGTCGCGGGCGGTGGGGCTGAGGGGCAGGGCCGAGCTTTAGGGCCGCGAGGTGATGCTGAGGAGGAGGATGAGGATGGTGGCTGTGCCCCATGTGTTGGTGCGGCCCGAGGCGGGACCCTGCGGCGGGGGAGTGCGCGGCGAGGCCCGGGCAGCGTGGCAGGGGCTGCGGGGGGTGGCGGGGATGGGGGCGTAGAGCTCCCCCCGGGTCAACGAATCTCAGCGCCGCGTTCCGCCCGCAGAGAGCGGCGGGGTCCATCACTGGGATCCCCGGAGCACCCACGCTCGTTGGCTGTTAACGCTAAAAAGCCATCTGACGGCGGAGGGGAGAAAGAGACGAGGGGGGAGGGGGGGTGGAAATAAATAAAAAGCAAAGAAAAAGGGGGGGGGGGGAACTTTTTTTTTTCTTTCTCCCCCCAAAAGTTTCCCGTCCCTCTGCTCCAGCGGCGGGGAGCACGCTGCCAGCGGGTGGGCTGCGAGGGGGTGGCGGGGTCTCGCTTTTGGCGGCGGCTGCGGCCGGGGAGGTCCCCGTACGGCCCGGCCTCCGCGGGCCCCCGCAGACCCGCGCCGCGCGGCCACGGGACGGGACCGCACCGCCTCCGGGCCGTCGCGCACGGCCCCGCGGCCAAACAATCGCCGCGCTGCCCCATTGGCCGCCGCCGCCGTGACGTCACCGCTGACAGGTCCCGCCGCCGAACCGAGGGTTATCGCTCCGCGCGGGCGGGGGGCTGTGGGGAGCTGCGCGCTGCGCATGCGCCGCTGCCAGCAGCCCCCGGCCCACCGCCCTCCCGTAGCCCTGCCCGGGGCCGGGGCCGTGACGGGAGCGTGCCCCCGGTCCCGCCGCCGGGCCCGGCCTCCGGTGCGGGTGAAGAAAGTCCCGACGGGCAGGGGGAGCCCCGGTGGGAGAGTCCTGGCCGCTCCCCGCGGCCTCCTCCTTTGTTTGGGGCCCCGGCGCTTGCTGGCGGCCGGCTCTGCGCACAGCCCCGCGGCCCGCTCCCTGCGGTCGTGCCGTGGCCCCGCGCTCGCGGCCGTACCGCGGCTCTCAGCCGCACAAAGGACTCTCGAAATGGCCCCGCTCCCCGCCCCGGGCAAGTTTTGGCGTTATCTGGTTGTTGGCTGCCGGGCAATGCGGGAAATCGTGGTGTTTGGGCTGAGCCTGAGTGCTTAACCCAGAAGAGGGAGTTTCTCCCTTCCCCACTCTCTCTGACACTCACAAGTAAATCCCCATCCTCGATTTGATGAAAAGCATCGCAACACACCCGCAACGCCTCCCTTCTGCTTCTCACCTGGAGGGGAGAGCACTACCGAGGGGTGCGGGCTGCCAGCGGTGAAAGCCGGGTTAGGCTCCGTGCACTGAGGCCTGACAGTTTTAGACAAGCTCGGAGAGCAGAAGAAAGCTCCCACTTCAGTGTAAAAAGGGGACTGTGAACTTAACCAAGTCCATGGTGCATGGGAAAAGACACAAGAAAGATGGTGTACGCTTCAAGAACAAGAAACACAGCTGCAGGTAGCTGCTCACAGCATCACCAGATCTGGGGTCCTACCACAAAGAGGACCCTGCTAATGAACAAAGTAAAGCAAAGATTTAGGTCCCTAAGCCTGGCTCCCACAGCTCGGTATCTGCCTCGCTGTCACTTCCCCATAGACGCTCTCCCTCACACCAGGTGAAGCTCCCAGTGCAGATTACCACGCTTCAATACAAGTTTATCAGTATCGGCTTTACAAGAAGTGGCAAAACATGAAAATGTTCAGTATGGTCAAGCCAGCTGCTCTCAGAACAGAAGCTACGAGCCAATGAGTGGGAATGATGGGATGAAAACATGAGACACCCAGAATCACACAGGACACGTTCTTGGTGCAGCCTAGCACGCTGCCTGGCCTCAGTTTTAGCTGTCGCCCTATTTCCCCTGTAACATAAAGGTGATATTATGGTCACCGGCTGTAGGTACATCCTCGTGTACATCTTTCTGAGTGAGGATGATGAAAAGTGGCAAATGACACGGTCAGCTCTCCGTCCTTACAGAACATGTTTACCCGGGCATTTTGCAGCGCATACCATCCTCATAGTATCTTAACTTCCAACTGCTGGCTCTAGGAAATGGCTTTGGCGGTCCTATTCATGAGCATCTCAATAGGAGTGCTCAGAGAGACAAACGTTAGGAAGTACGAATCTGTTACATATAAATGGCCTGAGAGTGTGAATTCCAAACAAAGCTGCTTTCCTTAACCTCCCGAAAGCCCTCCACCTCTACATACTTGTTATCCACCAATTCTGACACTTCTCTGTCAGGAGAGAATACATCTGGAACAGTTTATCTATTAAAGATGTTCTAACCGGATTTGCCCTGTGTTCACTTCAGATACTGTAGTGCTTTCTGTTTGGACATCGATGACTCTCGGCTCGCCCCCCGCTCAGTCCCGCTCCCAGCAGCGAATGAGCCCCGACCCCGGTGTCGGGGGGGTCCCCGGTGCCGGCGGGGTAGGGCAGTGCGGCGGGGGGCAGCGGGGCCGGAGCTCGGCGCAGCTCCCTGGATGCTTGGAACCCCGAGCGCCGTTAGGCGTCCCTTTGCCTGCAGCTCGAGGGGTGAGAGAGGTTTCCTGCTATTGGCAGCACTGCGGGCCGTGTGCGACCAGATGAGCTCGGCAAATGCTCAACTGTGTCAACATCAGCCTGTGCATGGCCAAGGTTTTATTATTATTGTTATTATTTCCTTTCCACCCACCTGGCTACGGTATGGGCATCCCTTTCTGGACTCCCCCAGGGACTGCTGAGCTGGATGAACCGGAGCCTTTCCAGGCAGAAGGCAGAAATGCTCAAGCAGCAAAACAGAAATATTCAGCTCAAACTGAGCCGGGCGTCAGGGCAGGTCCAGTGCTAGGACAGTGAGATCTGTAGGGTGGACTTTAGGACAGAATGAAGTGCGGAGCGACCTCGGTGCTCTCTTGGTGCCAGATCCATGGGCTATCAACATGTGCCCCTGACAGCTCTGCGCTCAGTACAACTTTCCTATCCGCTGTGAACCTGTATGCAGCCCCAAATCCCCAAGCCTGCCCGTGCTGGAAGTCTGCTCTAGAGAGCTGACAGGCTGTGGGGCTGTGCACCCGGGTTTTCCCCTCTTAGTTGCCTCCAGGGCTACGGTTCTCCCCGGCCCTAAGGCTCCTGCCCACGGTCTGGGCTGCGAAGCTGAGCCGGGTGGATGGCTGCGATATGAAGCCCCAGGCACTGCCCGCACCGCGTCCTGCGGGACGGGCCCTGCACTGCACAGCCCCGGGGATAGGCCCTTCCTGGCTGAGCGGAGTGGCTTTACAGAGCTACCACGGTTTTGGTGTGAATCTCCCCATGTAGCAAGGCACTTCTCCCTATCACGACCTTTCTGTGAAGGCGATAGGCAAAGCCCCAGGAAACCGGGACTGCTCATGTTGTGCTCTTTGAATTGGGGCCAAATGCTGCTCCCCCCTGGAGCAGTGCTCGGTGCAAGGAGAGGTCTTGCCCCGGGCTCTGACCTCCTGCCCCTCGGCCGTGCCCTCCCGTCCCTGAGCACAGTTCCCTGCCCGATGAGCCGGCCAGAACCCCTTTGAGCTGGGTGGTGAGGGGATGCCCTGAAATCCCCACACTGCAGCTTCCAGGAGTTATGTTATAGGCTTCAACTCCCGGATGAGAGGAAAGGATTAATCTGAAAATCCTAATATTTACTCAGAGGAAAAGAAAAAAAAAAAAGAAGAGAAACAGAGAAGTCTGAGCAGTGTTCCTGTGCGATCCCACAGCCATTAGCCTCGCGATGGGCCAGGAGGGTTTGTGGGCAGTGGCTGAGACGGGAGAAGGCACCGCTGCTCGGAGGGAATGGCTCGGGAGAGCCTGCCGGTACCCTCAGCATCTCCTCACAGAGAGGGTCACCGAGCAGCTCGGGATTGCACTCTCCCTTTGTTTCTATTTCCTCGCCCCATTCCGGCACACGGGGACTTCTTTATCTCAGGGAATTCAGCCATCAGACGAGCAAGAACTTGTGCCTGGGTTTGTCTCTCACTTTTTGTGACCTAGAGCTACCCTAGGACAAGCAAATCATATGCTTATTTTAAATAGAATATTTCATTCAGCACCTCAAGATTAAGGTATTCCTGTCAGATAAGCTGTCAGTCACTAACTACTTAGACACCACATTGTAGAAGCCTAGTAGCCCTGGTAAAGATGATACATATCATGTAAACCCCATCAACAAGATCAAAGTCTTCTTCTTTAATAGGATCCAATACATGTCAAACCTCATTCCAATCAAATCGTCCGTAAATGAATTCAAGATGAATATGTCATAGAATAATGTGACAGTGCAATCACATGGGGTCAGGGGTTGTTGTTTCAATGAGAGAGTCGTCAAATATTAATTCTAGAACCTCCAAATGAATAGGCATTCAGCGGGATTAGGCAGCTGCTGGTGGGGCGTTGTGTCGCTGATTTGTGTTTATGCAAGTATGTTAAACACTAAGCTGAAAAAAATATTGTCTCCTTTGAACTGAAAAATAGACGTATTTTAACTTACTTGACTTTTCCAGGATGTTTCTGTAAAGTCGTTTTCTTTTCCTCATTACAAGGGGAGTCTTGTGCCTCATTTCCTGACTTTGTTCCTGTTTGGAAAGAGGGGTGGAAAGTTAAGAGCACAACCATTTACGTGTGATATGAAATGAGTACGGCCATGTACGACTCGGGCACCATGGAGGCAAAAAGAAGGAAGGAAAAGGCACCGACAGAAACAAACCCCAAGAGTTAACAGCGAGGGGTGGGGGAGAGGAGCATTCTCCGAGGGGAAACTGGAGGCTGTCTCCCCAGCAAAGCATCACATGTTTTATGGAGTCATGAAGTTTCCATGGCTGATGAAGGGGAAAAAAAATTATGAAAGGGCATCTTTTCAACTTCTCCTTTGATCTGACATTCACCTTCTGGCAGACTGTTGTGAGGCGGGTTTCTATCAACTCGACTATATTGTTTACAGATCCTTCCTTCCCGAAATTAAATTTCGGGCTCTCCGCGAGCCTCCGACGCAAGTTGTTGTCTCAGCAAGGATTAGCATTGTAACACCCTGGCACTTCTCCCTGCCTATAATTTTCAGCTTGCTCTTTGCACTCTGCGAGGCAGAGCACTGTCACTGCTGCAGGCAGAACTTCGCGCATCTCTTTGAGCGGCAGCAGTAGCCCTGAGTGCAGATATGGGCTTTGATACAATGACCGAGGCCGAATTCTCAGATACCTTTGAAATTCTCAAGTATTTTGCAATACAGAAAACGAGAGGAGAATCCTTTCTTTCTTTCTTTCTTTCTTTCTTTCTTTCTTTCTTTCTTTCTTTCTTTCTTTCTTTCTTTCTTTCTTTCTTTCTTTCTTTCTTTCTTT
>NC_034412.1:14303685-14305756 GCF_002078875.1 Numida meleagris
CTTTCTTTTCTTTTCTTTTCTTTTCTTTTCTTTTCTTTTCTTTTCTTTTCTTTTCTTTTCTTTTCTTTTCTTTTCTTTTCTTTTCTTTTCTTTTCTTTTTTTTTTCTTTTTTTTTTCTGAAGGAGATTATTATTGCTATTGCTATCATTACTATTGAGACTCCAGGGCTGGGAAATAAAAATCTATACTAACACAAATAATTGATGATCTTAATTATGAAACTTTGTCAGCCTATCACAGGCATACTCCATCACAAATAATTTGATGCCTTCAACCTTTTCACCGCTGTGATGAAAATTACTGCCGAAATAAAAAGGGACCAGAGGAAACCCCCAGGAATTATTTTACTAGTCAACTTCCATTCACGCTCACACATTTACAGAGCCAGAGCAGCAAGCACTGCCTTATTGGCCGGAGTTCTGCAGGACTGGTGCCATATGGGGTAGGATGGAGGAGTTGGGAGTGCTCAGCTCCCGAGTGTTCTCCAAAACTTGTTGAAACTGGACAAAATAAGTAAATACAAATTTGCTGCATTTAATATTTCAAATGGTTACCAGATGACAAAAACGAAGGCAAAACAGTTGTGGAACGGAGTAAATATTGGCTAAAACTCTGGGACGACTTTGCAGCCTCTCTGATCACAGTCAGAGTGGGGAGCAGGATGCCCAACCATCCGGGCAGGGCGGCCCGGTCCTGTGTCCGCATGAACCCTGTGGGTCTGCTGTGGGGTCCCAGACTCCACCGGAGCCCTCTCTGCTGCCGAGGGGCTCAAGGCTCCCTCGGGCCAGCCGAAGGTGGAATCCGGCCACCTTCCCCAGAGCATGGGGCGAGGTCCGCAGCCGCCTATGGAGCAGCGCGGGACCGGGAACTGCCTCTGCCCGCAGCCCCCGCAGGAGCTCCGGTGACCGGGTTCGGCGGCGCTGCCCCGGGATGCGGCAGTGCGGCCGGGTACACGTACCCTGTTCTGCCCGCGGGAAAACTGGAAAGAAATCGATGCAGCGAGGAAGTTCCTCGGCACCAGGTGAAGAAAGCCCCGAGCCCAGCAGTCGGGCTCCCCAAGCGGGGACGGCGGCGCAGCTCGAACTCGGCCGGGCTGCCCAGGGCTGGGGGCCGTGCCCGGCAAAGCAGCTGCCGGATTCAGAGCTCCCTGTGCCCGGGACTGGTGCACGGAGCCCAGCTCGGGTCATAGGTCATCCTCAGCTGCGATGTGGGAGCCTCTCCCCTTTCCCGGGCGGCTCCGAGGATGGGGTCCCGCCCCCCCGAGGGCGCTGCGCGGTGCTGGCGGCAGCACCCAGCTCCTTGGCAGCTCCCTCGGCCCTGCCCCGGGGAGTGGGAGTGTGGTTGGGGGTGGAGGGGGCCGGCCAGGCTCCGTCCCTCCTGCAGCCGCCTATAAAGAAGGGCGCGCGGTGCCGAAGTGCCGGCTCCCCCGGCGCGGCCCCACGGCATCGGGCGCGGCGCTGGGCGAGGCGCTGGGCGGGGAGCGCATCCCTGGGACGCCGTACCTCGGGTCTCACCATTGTCGGCGCTTCTCGCCCCTCTGCTCGACACCCCGGGCCACCTCTCTCCCCTAGGCGGCCGCGGGACCAATCTAGCCCCGCCGTTGCCCTTCCTCACCGAGCTGCCGCCGTCCCTCCCGGGGACATCCCCGCCCCGTCCCGCTTGCTGCTCAGACCCCCGTCCCGCTCCGCCTTGCAGGGTGCCGCCCAGCCCGCCCCTCAGGGCCCGGGGAGTGGGCGCGGGGCCGGCGGTGAGTGTCGGCGCCCCCCTCGACGGCACCCCGGGGTTTCTCTCTCCGTGCGCCCGCCCCACACGCCGAGGTGCTGCCGGGAGCCGGCCCCACGTGGGCTCCGTGCCGCCGAGGCACTGCCCCCGGGCCCCACGGGGCTCCCACCCTTCTCCCCCGCGGTAGCTGAGCCTCCTCCTGCCGGGATCCCCGAGGGCAGGGAGCTGTAGCCCAAGTCTTGGGGAAAGCGGTGGGGGCAGCCACCCAAGGCACCCCCTCCTCCCAGGCACTTACCCCTTCGACCTGTTGAAGGTTTCCCCTCATATCTGAACTGGCAAAAATTAAGGG
>NC_034412.1:14305856-14312629 GCF_002078875.1 Numida meleagris
CCTCCCTCCCCCCGTAAGAACCCACCACCTCTTTGGCGCTTCCATCGAGGCGGTCATCCTTCATTTCTTCTTTTCTTGCTTTCTGGAAGCAGTTAGGGAATGTATGATGAAGCAGAAATGAGCCGTCAGGATGATATTTTAATGGCTTATATGTCACGTTGGTGCATGTGGCTTTGAACTGGAGCAGCTTTCGTTTCCTGCAGAGAGCGCGCCGCAAATCCCACTTGATAACTTCTACAACCCACAACATTTTTTTTTCCCCCTTACATTCACTCTTACACCGTATATTTAGATAGGCTTCCTAAAAATACCCTCCCGTCCGCCTTCCCGAGCGCTTTGTGCGGACATGGCACGGTCACTGGTCCCCATGCGCTTGGAGGCAGCCTCACCCAGCGCTGCCCAACTTTCAAGCTCTCCTGATGCCATCACCCTCAAGATTTCCCCATTACGCTGACAACTCTGTCCCTCGCTTCGGTTAATTTTAGAACCAAATGCAGAGATTAATGGGACGTCCGCACAGGATCACGTCCCGCAGAGGCACGCAGGGCGGGTGTACCTGTTGCTCTAAGCTACTGCAATTCCTCCGAGCGGATTTTGCAGAATGAATGCGTACGTGTAGATTCAGCCCCTCATTATTCCGAAAAGCTGCAAAGCCTCCCAAGCTCCAAGGGAAATTACATAATGCATCTGCTTTGGAAGCAATCCTCACGCACTGAGCACAGGCAAACCGCATCTGCAGATAAACTGCAGCGGAACGCTCCTTGAAGGCGTATCAAAGTTTATTTGTTGGTTGTGTGTTGGTTGGTTTCCCCTCTGGGCTACGGCGATTGCCATCCCTCCTGGCACCGTGCGGTTCCCCAGCGGTGGTGGCGGTGCCGTTGCCGCCCGCTCCGGTACCTGCGCGGCGGTGGCTGCCCGCGCCCTTCATTAGCACCGGGAGTTGAAAGTTTCTTTGTTTGCCACCACGAATTGGAGGGGCTCAGATTTAGTTGCGAATAAGCCAAGTGAAGGGCTGAACAAAGGCGAAATTGAAGGATTCCGAGTCTTAGCGAGCTTTTTGTGTTTTCGTTACTAGAAAATAATTAGACCTAATGAATATGCAGGCAACCGAGTAAATAAACAATTTGCCGGGTTTCTATGCGCGTACACACACATGTGCACACACATAAGTGTATATACACACACGTATGCATCTATTGTAAAGTTTCGCGAGGTCTGTTTTTTTTTCAGTGCCGAAGCATCGTTTAAAATATTGTACAAATGTTGCTTGGCTTAATTGATTAAGCCACAAAGGCTTTCTGCTTTAAATATCACACTTCTACCTCTCGACAATCATTTTAATATATAGTCAATGGCTCTTTGTAGCGAGAACAAAAAAGAACTATCCGCAGCTTTTCAATAGACTTTGAGCTGGGGAAAGACAGGTTAATCGAGGGTTGCATCTAGAAAACAACCAAGTGTTGTATGTTTGCACTGAATCCAAATGTCTGCATTTTTCTAACTAAATCAAAGGGAGTGTTATTTCTTTTTCTGCTCACTCATCTGAAGGTAAGTAAATTTTCCCTGGCGATCAAAAGCCTGGTCAGCAACAAAGGCACCGCCTGCTTTTTCCACCGTCCTGGTGTGGCAAGTTGAGGAATTTCAATAACTGTGACAAGGGTGACTGATTTGTGAACTAGAAAAGGTTTGGATGTCAGAAAATTTACATTGCTCCTATCGAAGGTTTTAAATGAAATAAAAATAAAAATAAATGGGAAAAAAAAAAAGGACGCGGGAGTTTCATGCAGCAGAGCGAGGAAACCATGTCTGTTTGGGAAATTCACAGTTTTTACCTGAATGAAAGAGACCCCATAAAAAGAGAGAGCGAAGGAAAGGGGGAGAGAGAGAGAAAGGAGAAATAACAGAAAAGAGGCGAAAGAACAACAACAAAAGTAGAAAGTGAAGAGTTCTCACCCACCTGCGTGTTGATGGGGGCAGAAAACAAGATTTATTTCAGAAAAGTGGTGGAGGGCAGAGGCAGCTCCCCCCAGAATCACGCCTGTTGGCTACAAATAAAGCCCAGCGCACCCAGCACCTACTCTTGGAGAGTTCCGGTATTAACCAGGCGGCAAACAGCAACTTCAAAAGCAGCAAGTCACTACGGGGCTTCTCTTTTCAGAGTCTAAAAAGTTGCTCAGTGATCTTAAAAAATCGGGATCACCACGAAACCATCATTACCGTCATTATAGGAGTGCTGGAGCAAGAGGGGCATTGAGAGGGAGACAGGGGGAGAAAGGAACCCTAAGAATAATCAACGTTTTGTTTTTTTTTTTTTCCTTAGCACACATAGACACAAAAAGATGCGCTGGAAATATTTTCGTGGAGGGAAAAAAAAAAAACGGTTTATTATTTAAAAAAAAAAAAAAAAAAGTTGCTACTCCTGGAAGCCCTGTTTGTCCAAAGGGCTGTCAGGGCGCTCACAATACCTGCGATTGATGAGGCGGAGCGGCCAATCAGCGGCGGGCGGCGGCCGTGCGCGCCCCTCGTTGGCGGGGCCGGGGGGAGTTACGCGGGGAAGGGGGAGCCGCCGGCAGCCAATCAGCGCCCACGTCCGCCCGCACGTCGCCCCGCCCCCGGCTCCCATTCATCAAGGGGGGGGCCGGTGTCGTCCTTTCAATTCATTTATCTGCAGGAATGATTGCCGCTATCAGTCTCGCGTTCACCGCCCGGCTGAGGAGGTGAAAGTTTCTCCCCAGGAAGATAAACCGCAAAAGACAATATTGTGCATGATTTGCGCCTTTTTTTTGCAAAGCGAAAAAAAAAAAAGGCAAAAAAAAAAAATAGGGGTGAGTGTGGGGAAGCTCGAAGAGGAGAGAGAAACAATCTCTCGGCCACTTCGCGACATTCCTATAGCCAAAAAAATCACTGAAGGAAGTTTCTTTTTTGTTTTGTTTTTCTGCTGCCCGCGCCGAGCTCTCGCCGTTATTGTTATTTGCGGGCAGTTTCTTTTTGCGCCCACCCCAACCCCCCTCCCTACTTCAGCCTCCCAGAAAAGTCAAAGCAGAGAGACAGTGAATATTTTTTTGGGGCACCTTTTTTATTATTATTATTTGCGACTGCGAAGATCTCTTTCCCCCCTTTCCCACCAGCCTCGGTTTGTTTTTTTTTTTTTCTTCCCCCCCCCCCCCCCCCCCCCCCCCCCGCGCTGATGCCGAAGGGGGTGTTTTTGATGTGGTTGCTTTGGTGGTGATCGTCGCCGACTTTCCAGAGAGGGTGTTTTCGCCGCTGCCGCCGCTGCTGCTGCTTCTCTCCGCGTTGTGTGCGTGCGCGCGTGCTTTTTTTTGGGTTGCTGCATCGACGCTGGGAAGATGCTTCTGGATGCTGGACCGCAGTATCCCGCCATAGGAGTCACTACGTTCGGATCGTCTCGCCACCACTCCGCGGCCGATGTCACGGACAGAGAAGTGGGGCTGGGGATCAACCCCTTCGCCGACGGCATGGGCGCCTTCAAACTCAACCCCGGCGGCCACGAGCTGGCCTCGGCCGGGCAGACAGCCTTCACCTCGCAGGCTCCGGGCTACGCGGCGGCGCTGGGGCACCACCACCACCCGCCCCACGTCGGCTCCTACTCCAGCGCCGCGTTCAACTCCACCCGGGACTTTCTGTTCCGCAACCGCGGCTTCGGGGAGGCCGCGGCCGCCAGCGCCCAGCACAGCCTCTTCGCCTCCGCCGCCGGCGGCTTCGGCGGCCCGCACGGACACGGCGATGCCGCGGGACATATACTTTTCCCCGGGCTGCACGAGCAAGCCGCCGGCCACGCTTCGCCCAACGTGGTGAACGGGCAGATGCGCCTGGGCTTCTCCGGAGACATGTACGGCCGAGCCGAGCAGTACGGCCAGGTCACCAGCCCCCGCTCCGAGCACTACGCCTCGAGCCAGCTGCACGGCTACGGCCACATGAACATGAACATGGCAGCGCACCACGGGGCGGGGGCCTTCTTCCGCTACATGCGGCAGCCCATCAAACAGGAACTCATCTGTAAGTGGATTGAGTTGGAGCAGACTCCCAAAAAATTATGCTCGAAAACTTTCAGCACGATGCACGAGCTGGTGACTCATGTCACCGTGGAGCACGTTGGAGGACCCGAGCAGTCCAATCACATATGTTTCTGGGAAGAGTGCCCGCGAGAAGGGAAACCTTTCAAGGCCAAATACAAACTCGTAAATCACATCCGAGTCCACACAGGTGAAAAACCTTTCCCCTGCCCTTTCCCAGGCTGTGGCAAAGTGTTTGCCAGATCAGAGAATCTCAAAATACACAAAAGAACTCACACAGGTACGGTAACCTTCTCTGTAGCCTTTCTGTCCGCGCGTGGACGCGCGGGGCCGGGTCGGGCCGGGCCGTTCCGGGGCCGTTCGCTGCTCCCGGGGCCGCGGAGCTGCACGGCGGTGCGGGCTCGGGCTCGGGCGCGACGGCGGCCGCGACAAAAAGCGAGCGGTGCCCGGGAGGCGGAGGGGGAGAGAGGCGCGGTTTGCTGCCGGAATGGTGAGGGCAGGGGGGGAAAAAAATCGCAGCGACCCGTCCTGGTAAATTTATAGGTTTTAATTAATAGTTCTTCGGCAGTTTTGAGTGTGGCGTGATGAGAAACGGTGCTAAATATTCCAGGCAGCTCATCCGTCTCCCCTGTGCAATTCAGGGGCTGGTAAATATTTAATTCCGTGGAGCGGCTTGAAATCAACCGAGCCGAGCGCGTTCGCGTGTTATTGTTGTGCGGAGGAGGGCGGGCGCCGGGGGCCTGAGAACTTTTCCCCGCCGCGGGAGGCGGCCGCGCTGCGCTGGGCCGGGAGCGCTCCCCCCGCGCCGCCCCGCGCCGAGCTGCGCCGCGGAGGGTTCGTGGGGCTGCGGCCGCTGTGCGTCCCTCGGTCCGGCCGGGCCGTGCTCGGTACTGCAGGAAAATACGGGGGAGGGGGTCGAGAGTAAAATATCACGAGAGCGAGGCATGAAAAACGGCAAGCAGGCACCGAGATCGGGTGGAAATAGCAGCACGTTCGCTCTGCCTGTCGCTTCGAGCGCTGCGAGAAGGGAGCGGGAGCTGTGCCCGGGCTTGGGCTGCAGCTGGAACTCGCTCCGGAGAACAGAGAGAGGAGGAAAAAGAAAAGTTATCGGGTGCTCCCCACCTCCCCCCATTTGGAAGTGGGCGCTGAGAACGGGTCGGAGGTGCGGATAGGACAGAGGAGACCGGAAAGGTTTGGGGCTTTGAGGCCCGCCGAACTTAGAAAGTTGCGAGTGTTTGCAATGGAGCCCCGGGCTCCCGTCCGGCGCTGCGGTGGGGGCGAGCAGAGATCCGGCGGCCCTGCCTAATCCGATCCGTTTTTTCCCCCTCCTTCCCTCTGCAATAGGTGAAAAACCATTTAAGTGTGAATTCGAGGGCTGTGACAGGCGCTTTGCAAACAGCAGCGACCGCAAAAAGCACATGCATGTGCACACTTCCGACAAGCCCTATCTCTGCAAAATGTGTGACAAGTCCTACACGCACCCCAGCTCCCTCAGAAAGCACATGAAGGTAAATGGAGGGCGCCCGCTGTGCGGGGCGCTGCGGCTCCGCCTCGGGCCTGGCCGGGGGAAGGGGCTGCGGGGACGGCCGCGGGCAGCACCCGCCGGGCCGTAGGGAGAGGTGCCCGCGGGCGGAGCGCGGAGAGCGGCGCGGGGCCGCCGAGGAGAGCCGAGCCCCGTCCCGGAGCCCGCCGGGGGCCGACCCCGCCCCGCCGCGCCGGGCAGCGCCGTTTGAGCGGCCGGGGAGGGAGGGGGGAGACCCGGCGCGCAGGGCCCAGTCCCGCAGAAAGCCCCGAGGGGGGCCCGGGCCGCAGCTCGGCGCCGGGCGCCGATGTTGGGCGCGTCCCCGCGGAGCGCCGCCGTCACCGGGGCCTGGGGCCGCCGCCGCGCTCTATTTCTGCCCGGGTTTTCTCTTGCAGGTCCATGAATCATCCTCGCAGGGGTCCCAGCCTTCTCCCGCCGCCAGCTCAGGCTACGAGTCCTCCACCCCTCCAACCATCGTGTCTCCATCCACAGAAAACCAGACCGCCAGCTCCTTATCCCCTTCCTCCTCCGCAGTCCACCACACGTCCAGCCACAGCACGCTTACATCAAATTTTAACGAATGGTACGTTTAAAGCGCTCAAACAAAACAGCGAAAAAACACAAACCGAAACAAAACAAAAAAGCCCCAAGCGAGCGAATCCAGACCCTATTTAAAAGACTCCAAAAATAATGAACACTCTGAAATCAGAATTTAAAAAAAGCAAACAAAAACAAAATGCTGCCAGTAGACCCAGGACTGAGTAAAATGAAGACTCCTTTTTTTGTTTGTTTTTCTTCTTCTTTTTTTTTCCCTCTTTTATTTCTCTCGGTTTTTTTTCTTTTTATTCTTCCTTTTTTAATTAATTATTATTACTTTTTTTTCTTTTTACTTTTTGGACTGTTCAGCTCTGCTCTGTTCCAAGGCTTGGTAGGCGAAGGGGTTAGTAGGATGCATAAGAAGACAAGGTTACCAGGGCAAATGCCAACCGTGTAGGGCTGTACTGGAAACCACTGATTAGAGCTCTCCAACTGCATGTCTGCTCGGGCAGCGGCCTTCCCCCCACTCCCTCTTGTAAATACAGAATTATTAGCTTCAAAAAGGAAAAAAGAAAAAAGAGAGAAAAAAACACAAAAAACACGAACGTACTGTTTGATTTTGTACATAGTTATATCTCAGTCGAAGCCGGGGAGCCGTGGAGTTGTGGTTGCATCTATGT
>NC_034412.1:14312697-14342466 GCF_002078875.1 Numida meleagris
CCGAGGGGAGAGGTAGAAATCCAACTATTTGTACTGAATGGCAAGAATGTTCTAGTAAATGTGTACCAAAATGTGAATTACTTTGTATTATTACAGTCTAAACGTCGATCTAACAGAATATTATTGGTATTAATGTGCTTTTTTGTATAAAGTGCAACATTTCGTCCCAAAGTCCAGTCTAAGTAGTGCAGTAAAATGTTGTTACACGTCCTGTCAAGAAATTCGTATAGTGAAAGCCTGGATCTGCGTGTCAAACTGTTACATTTGTTTATGTAAAGTGATATTAAAAAAAAAAAAGATATAAACTATATCTGTCCGTTGCTTTTGGCAAATACAAGAACATAATGTATATAAATCCTAATTTCCATATTTATCCGCATGTAAAGGTCCGGTTATACATGTTACAAGATATTCAATATTTATGGCTAGAAGAATTGGTATGTAAAATTTAGTTTACAGAACTGTTTGGTAACATTTCGTACCTTATTAAAGATTCTTAAATCCCACGAATGGTGGTAGGAATCCTTATTCGCTCAGTCAACCTGCTGCAACTCCGACTAGCTTTAGGATATTAGAATAAAACTGTCCCAGTTTTTCACTGCTTTCCATTATGTCATCACTAAAGCAGCGAAGGTGATATAAATGTGATAAATGAAAGGATCCCTGCTGGCATTACTATAGTGTGTAATTAGTATTTATATCAAAATTTATGAAACAAATTTTCGGCCGCAGTATAATTTAAATGACCTTTGCAGACATAGAATAACAACCATAAAAATAACAGAAATAGATTGCATATGCTACATAAATATTAATGTGGGGAATTGTTACACGAGAAGTGCTTCGCTCCACTCCAGCACTGCCCATGGATCTGCATGTAGGACCAGGTCCCTAAATTAAATTAATTCAGATAACGTATATTAGGAGATTTAAAACAGAGGAGATTTCTGTTGCTATTTTAATTTAAAGCATTTATGACCATAACTAATTCTCAGGCAGTGGATTCATGACTTTCCTTGGGCCTTTCACTCTGAGAAACGCAGCACTGTGTCACGAAGGCCGTTGTTGTTGTTGTTGGGTGTATTTTTGTTTTTTGTTTCTTTTTTGTTTCTTTTTCTTTTTTTTCCCCTTTTTCCCCTTTTTTTCCTTTTTCTTTTTCTTTTTTTTGCTGATATTCCTTAAGACGTGATGTTAATTTAAATCAATTACTTCTTATGCTATGTTATTATTATTACTATAAATTTGCCAGTGTTAATAGCTTTCTAAAAAATAAATCTAGGGGGTAAGAATTATTTTATGTAATTTGATTATCTTTCTATCTCTTTTATTTATTTCTCATTTACTTAAGAAATTCGTTCCATTGGCTGGCGTTGATACAGTAAATTTGTAAATGAGAAGACAATATAAAAAATCTAAATTACTTGTGCTTAATGACTGTAGCAGAACGCCTTTTCTCTAAATCAGATTGTCTTTCTTGCAGTTTAGTTTGATAGATTTGCAAGCTGTACTGCTTCCACTAACTTAGCTACGGTTGTTGGAACTGTTGGGCTTTGTTCCTGGTTGTAGCTTGCATGATCGCCCCATTAAGCAGACAACATATCAACAGACAACACAAATCATGAGCTTGGCTAAAGCTGCGAGTGCTTGTGATATGTCATAGAGTGAATTGCACGGACTGACCTTCCAGTAGACCAGGATGACACTTTAACAGCTTCTTTAAAGAAATATTATGTGTACGGCGACTCAATGGGGATATGAACCGCGGGGGGGGGGGACGGGGGGGGAGGGGGCGGTGGAGCTCCGCGCTCGGCTCCGTGCAGCCGCCTCCAACGCTCCGGGCTGTCCTGCAGCAAACCCACGCGAGCGTTTTTCTTTGTCCCTAACATTTCCACAGCTCCCCGAGCGATTTGTCAGCGCCCCCCACCCGGAACCCCGTGTCCCCTTGGCACAAAACTTCGCGTTGCGGGCTCGGAGCCCCGCTCGGGGCAGCGCAGCTCCCGCAGCTCGGCGCGAACTTTCCCTTCCCGCAGCGTTTATTCTAAGGCGGAGCGCCGTGCCATGCTGAGAGCGCCACCTTGCAGGGCCCGGCGGCACCGGAGCTGCTCGGCCCGCAGGGACCCCGGCGCGGAGGGCTGCTGCCCGGGGGAGCGCGCTGCGCGGGGCATGGCCTCCGGGAGATGGGGGTTAAGGCGCCCCGAGTGCGGCTCGCGGTTCGCCGTCCCGGGCAGGGCTTGGATAGAGCAACCTGAGCTCGGCTAAGGGAGAAAGTGGTGGGAATAGCGAGGGCCGTCCCGCCGAGAGATGGGCTGCGAGGGAAGCGCGGTGCGGGAGAGGTGTTTCAAAGGCGTGTATGGCAAGTTTGTCTGAACTTGTGTGCAGTCTGTAGTGGTCGCTGAGCATTGATTCGTGCTTGTGTGTGTCTCGGCGCTTGGGACCGAGCGCTCATCCAACTTTTGGGCTGAGGGTTGTGTGAGCACCCCGCAGCACGAGGAGGTGTTTGCTTGTCTAGCTGCTGCTGCTGTTGTTTTCTGTTTGGGGGCACGGAGCGGTCCCATAGGTGTACTACGTTAGCGGTGATTAGTGCTCTGAACCCCAGCTCACGGCACGGCGGTGCCGCCCGCTCGGCCCTGCGGAGGGGAGCAGCGCCCCGAGGTGCCCGGCAGAGCGGGGGGCATCGCGCAGGCGAAGAGGTCTCGGGCCGGTTTCTCCGCGCTGGTTCCCTCGCTGAAGCCAACTTTCCCCCAGCGATGCTCCCTGTGCAGTACTCCTCCCGAAGGTTTGCGGGGAGAAACACGAATCCCGGCTCTCCAGCCTCGACGGGGGCCGTTATTTTGCACCCGCTCTTAATGTCTGACTGCTCGGGATGCTTTCGTCTGCGGGCCGCTCGCTCCCGAGCTCGCCGTGCCGGCAGCCAGCGGCTGGGCCCCGCCGTGCGGAAGCTGTGAGCGCCCACGGGGCGCCCGAAGGAGCTGCGTGCCGTGCGTGAGGCGCGGGGGTGCCGTCCCCGCCCGAACAGTGTTCACGCAGCAACCCCCGGCCGTGCTGGTGCTGTTCGCAAGCCGAAAGTTAAATGCAAAACAATAATCGTACACTTCCACTTGCCCCCGAATAGTAGCCTTTCAGGTCGCTTTAATGGCTTGTGAATGATCGCTTGAATTTTTTAAAAAGGCGAGGCCGGCATTCATAAGACAAAGTTAGCTTCCTTAACGCGGACCCTGCTTCAAATAGGGACACACGCTCCGCGCTGGCCTCCACTGCTTATCTGCCTTTTTTTAGCCGTAAGGAGGTGGTAGTGCCCGGACTGCTGAACGAAGAGTTGGGACTTGTAATCACTGCCTTTCTGGCTACGCTGCCCTACGGCCTCGACTTTGTCAGTTTTTCCACGTCCGAAGCGTTTGTTCCTTTGCGAGAGGCTCCGGAGCTCGGCCGCGGGCCGGTGCGGGCCGCGCGCAGGGAGCGCGGGGCGCGCCCGGGGACTGAGACGGGCTCGGAGCCGCGGTCTGGCGGCGGGGACACGGCAGCAGCGGGAGGGGTACAGAGCGCCGGGAGCAGAAGGCTGCTGGGACGGGGCAGGGCGTTCCGAGTGACCCGATGCCGGAGGAGGTGGTGTGCGTGTTACCGCTGGAGCTCAGAGGGCAAGGAATTTGCGAGCGATATCCCCACGGGCGAGGGGGTACCGTTTATTGGACACGGTTCCAAAACGCACGGACCCGGATGCGCACGCAGACACCCGCTCGCAGCCAAGCAGCCGGGCACCGCGCACCGCGGGACGCGCACACGTGCGCACCGCGCACCTCGAAACACAACAGCGAGCCCCGCGGTGCGGCGTTTCCGCGGAGAAACCTTTGCTTTCACCTCCAAAAGCAGCAGCCCGGCCCCGAGCGGGGCTGTGCTGCCGGTGAGAGGCCGGGAGAGCCGGGAGGCCCGGCTGGGCCCGCTGCGGCCCCGCAGCCCCGTTCCCGCAGCGCGGAGGTGAGGGCTCTGCTTTGGGGTAACCCACGGGGCACGCGCGCGCAGCACACACGCTCACCAGAATCACCGTTCGTGTTACCGGTTTTATTAAATATACGTATACATATATCTATACCCACACCGCTATCTGTCTGTATTTATACGTAAAGAAACGGCAGCATTTCCAGAAAGACACACATTGGTGTGCTTCCCGCGGAGGTGCAGTGCTGGAGGCTCATGTAACTTCTATTATTTCGTGCGGACGTCTGTGTAGAACGGCTCGCGTTTGTAACAAAAGGGACATCGTCTCCAAATTCATTCGGAGAGATTAATACCCGAGGTCCTTGGTTGGGGCTGAGTGCAGGATGGATTTCTCCGACTTACTGAGCGCACGGAAGTGGATTCTGTTCCACCACAACCAAGCTGCGATTTCAGGTTCATTGTGTATTAAACGTAGCCAAGGTTTTTATTTTATATCAAAATATTTTTTTTCCCTGCACAACTCCATGGGTCAGCTTTGGTTCATCTTCGATAACAAGAAACACGATCCTGCTAGGCGAAGGGGCTATTTTTATCATGCAGCTGGAAGCTGTCATCAATTCGTAACATTTATTTCGGCTTTAGAGCGCTAGTATAAAATAGCATGAAGTTTCCAGATGACGCCCGTACTGCAGACAGGATTTTTCAAGTATAATAAATCAAATTAATTACCTTTTAGATATATAGGATCATACTACCTCTCTATGAAAGTGCTGTTAAGAACTGCTCTGTGTGTGCCTGTGGGACTGGGGATGTGTTTACACCTCGGACCCAGCGCGGCATTGGCAGGAGCGAGGCACACGCAGCGCTGAGCACCGACCCACGGCCACACTCTGCCGTCCGCGGTCCGCGGGCGTGGGCTGCTCTCAGCCCGACCCGAAAGTTGTGCATTGGCATGGGCTGAGACTTTCAGATCCTTTCCGATCTTTCTCACTTCCAAAATCCCACGAAGAACAGAGCAGAAGGAAAAAAAAAAAACAAAAAGGAAAGAACCCGACGGATCAGCCAGCCCCCCTGCGCACCGCCGGACATGTGCTCGCTGTTTGATGTCGCCTCTGTCGGAGGGCGGCCGGGGGCAACGGGAGGTGCGGGGCCGCCCGCTCGGGGACGGTCCCTGGGAGCGGCGGCGGTGCGCGGGGGCGGTGTTTGCGCGCTCCCGCCGCGCACTCCGGCGGCGCATGCGCGCCCGCGCAGGGCCCGTCTCCACGTGCTGCTGAATATTTATGGCTTCGTCGCCCCCCCGCTGCCCGCGGAAGGGAACCGCGACCGCGCAGGGCAGCGCCGCACGTGCTGTCCGCTCCGCGCAGCCGCGCCCCGGCCCGACCAGGCTGGAGCAGCTCCCTTCTGTCCCGTCCCGTCCGTCCCGTCCCTGCGCGCAGCACCGCGCCTCGGCACACTGGGACCCCCACAATTAGCGGCACTCCAGCAGCGATCAGCCCGGGTGCCTGCGAGTTGCACACACCAGAACAGTCCGGGCCCGGGGGAAGGGCGGAAAGGCTGTCATGGATTCCTTTCTGCACCTCTCCCCGTAGCAGAACCCCATGACACCGTATAGCCCATCACCTTTTATTGCTGAGATACCGACATCACAGGACAGACCCGGGTGACACGCACACGCGTTTATTCTATCTGCAGGCATCTTTTTTTTTTTTTTTTTTTTTTTTACACAAATAGTAATAATTCCCAGCACTCATTGTTCGGCGGCACAAAGTGGCCGCAAAGCCTTTGTAGGGCGGCAGGTCGGCACCGCCCGGTACCAGAGCCCCATGCTCCTGTGCATCGCTAACGCGGCGGTCCGTTCCCCGCACCCGTCGGAGCGTACGGGGCAGCGCGCCCCCACGACGGCACCTTGAGCCCCTGCCGCCCGGCCGGGGCTCGCCGCAGCCCACGCCGAGAGGCGGCAATGAAGCCAGTGTCCATCATGTCGCCTGTTTCGCTTCAAAAAGTGCACATCCTGACCTCGCTTCCCCACGTGGAAGGTTGTCTCCAACCTTTACACAGACGCGCCTGAACGCTCAGATACACGCATTTTCCTCTTCCAACCCAGCTTTATTTTTTCTCCTATTTTCTGCTTTCTCCCCTTTGGCCAAAAGGAAGCTCCCCGGGTATCTGCGAGTGCATGTGAGGGGGCGGTAGCCCCGCAGCACTCCTGAGCCACATGGGAACCCTCTCTGTCACTTCACTCCCCCAAAAACTGTTGATCCCCTCCAAGCGCAAGGCTGAACCTTTCCATGTAGTGCTCATGGCAGCGTCTCTCCCTCCCACCTACCCCGTCCTTTTTCCCGAATTCGTCCCAGTTTGGGATTGCCTGGACTCCCCGAGCTGCCCCGGGGCTCGGGCAGGAGCAGGGCGGGCGTCGGGACTGTAATGTTCCGTGTCAGGCGGGGCAGGAGGCAGAGACACTACTACTCAGCCAACTGGACGAGGATGGGCTCTATTATTATTACTGCTATTATTATTCTTGTTATCATTCTTGTTATTGTTGCTATTGCTACTATTATTGTTATTATTGCTGATGTTATTTACCATTATAGCTTGTTACAGTTTATTATGATAATATTCTATTTGAAATCATCCGTTTGCAACTTGCAAAGCACCACTGCATTCACCTTAAACCTGTTTTCTGTCCCAGCCAATGATGGCAGGGGCCGGCTAGCCTGTCCCCCTGGAGCATTAACCCTTGTAGCGAGCTGCAGAGAGCGAGGAGCCGAGCTTTGGCCCCGAGGAGCTGTGCACATGGATCTGACACAGCTTTGCTCCTTTTACTCCTGGACCTTTGTTTTGGTGGAGAGCGGGGAGAGCAGGGAGCGCTGTGCTCGCGTTTCCCTCCGGCTTACACACACACACACACACACACACACACACACACACACACAAATCCCCTTCCCAACTTTCTGCCTTTTTGCGTTTCCCTCCCAGTTTTCCACTTCTCAGACCTACTGGCAGCATTTGCCGAGATCTAGATGCCCGCCGTGGTAAGTGATGCTTTTCTCCATTGCAAAACTCTCTCAGCTCTCGGCTCGCTGTCCCAGGGACGGGTGTAGAAGTTGTATTTGTTTGGAGCAGAATTGCCCAACCCCACTGGTTTCACGTCAAACAGCAAAGAGTAAAACTATTGTGGTGTCTTAACTCTGAATGGGAACAAGCAGACCAAATAATCATTGCTGGCTCAGACAGTAGCACGGAACTAATGTCATTCTTTTTAAGTTTGCAAAGCAACTTTTTTTTTTTTTTTTTGTTTTTGGGAGAGTGAGCCTGTGTTTTGGGTCTGTTCTTGATATTTACATTACACACCAGAGCATAACAAACTATACAAAGAATGCAGCTGCCATATGTGCTTTGTGAACGTGCAATTATGATTGGGGGTTCGTGCATTCAACGTAAGTGTTGCAGACACACCGCTGCCACTCCGCGAGGTCCGTGCAGTACCTGAAACTCACTCCATATTGGGGGGAAGGGGTGGAGAAACGTGGCATTTTTAGACCCTCTGTATATATATATACATATATATATAAATCAACTACAGTAAATGCCTGCCGGACATTTATTTTTAATGTACAGTCTGCAGCTCTGACTGGATCAAATTCACGATTATTCAGATGAGGCTGAATTTGAATAACTTGCTGCTTTCTCTCCCCCGCCCTCCCCCATCACCCTCCCCCCCACCACTCTTTTTTTTTTTTTTAAATTAAGAAAATGAAGAGGACCGCCGAGTCCGGCTGACCTTTGGCTGGCATAATTTAGCAAGTGAGGAGCGGATCAATTAGGCACTCCGCTTCTCCGGCACCGCGCTCGGCTCCTAGGCGCGGAGAGGGGCAGGAATACCCCCAGCCCCGCAGCCGTGGAGGGATCTGTGCCGGCGGAGGGGCGCGGGCTCCGCCAAGTTCAGGGCGCGTCCCCGCCGCCGGCAGCTGTCCCCGGAGCACGCGGCCCGAGAACCGCGCAGAGACCGCGGGCGCGTACGAGCGGCGGGGCCGGGCCGGCGGGGCAGGCTCCGAGCTGCCGCCGTTCCGCGGGCCCTGCGCGGCCGCTGGGGGCTGACCTGTGGGGTTCGGCGCGGCTCCGCGGGCGCGGAGGTAACCGCGGTGCCCGGGTCCCCGGCCCCCGCCCTGCGTGCTAGGCTCGTCGGAGTTGATCTGGTGGAGCTGGGCAGGGCGTTGCTCACATGACAAGGCACGGGCAAACTCTGGAGGGGGATTAATCCCCAGAAGTTGTTGTCAAAAGAAAAATAATAATTAAAAAAAAATCAAGAAAGAGAGAAAAAAGAGAGAAAAAAGAACGAAACCGCCTTTCGGGTTTTGATCGATCATTTGTTGAACTTCTGCGGACGCTGCTTGCTGCTGTTGCGGAGACAACGGAGCGTTCTCCAAGTGCAGCCCAAAGTCCTTTTTTTTTTTCCCGCTGGAAGAGGTGAGAGCCATTCCCTCCCTGCAGCGAGGGAAAGGGACAGGGGCACTGCGGAGGGGCCGTCCCGCGCTCCTCAGGCACAACTTCCATCTGAAGCGGGACCGAGTTCCAGCCGGCTGCAATTTCCCCCTCTCTAATGAGTCGCCTCTGCTAATAAATGATGCCCCTGCTCAGGTTCCTCGGCGCTCTGCAGCTGAGTCCGAGCGAATTTGATCCTTTATTTGAAGATGTGTTCTAATAAAACTGCTGTAATGCTGACATTTTATTAGGAGGTGATTGTTTCTAAATTAATACTTAATCTATGAAAAATGTGCATGCTACCAAACTAGATTCACCTCCATGCGCTCCTTTCTTCATTTACGCGCACTTTACAGCTAAGAACCCAGCTCGACATTTCCCTGAATCATCAGACCATTAATTTGCAGGGGAGCTGGCTGCTTCACCCAGATGGATATGATTCCGAATAAACTCAAAAGAAATGCAAAAACATATGTTTTTCTGTCATTTTCTGCTCTCCCCCTGCAGCCCCCCTGCCTCTTTTTTTTTTTTTTTTTTTTTTTTTTTCCCTCCGTGTTGAGCAATCCCTTCAGAAACTTCATTATCAGAAAGGCAGAGCAGAGGGCAAGGACTTGGGGAATAGTGCCTTTTAATTCTGAAACTTTCTAAACTTAGAGCGGGGTTGAACATGTCCCCAAATCTGCACCTTCCAGGAGCAAATGAGTGATGTGTCAGACACTTCACTTCTATTAAAAAAATACAAACCAAATGCTGTGAGGTTTGGAATTCTTCCTCGGATCCATTTTTTTTTGTGCACCTTTTACAGTCAGAATGTAAAACGTTCACTGCCTAAACTGGTAACAACCTGGTGCAGATCCTGCTGCAAATCCCTTCCTCCATTTTATTTCGTGTAGGTTTTGCTAACAATTTGCAGCAGAGAAATAGAGGAGCCACCCAGCCAGGATACCTTAGCAGGTTGCAGGCCAAGCGAGCTCAGGCAGCTCAAAGGTCAGCAATAAGCTGGGTCGAGGTGGAATATTTCTGAAAGAGCATTTTTCTGTGAATAGGTATTATTTTCCATTTAAAATTTCACCTTTCTTTGATGCTTGAATGGTGAACATTTACACCAAAGTCAGCAGGAAACATCGCACGGAGGGTGGTTACGGTGGAACTTTAGGTTTTAAAGTGTAGAGCACTAGAAAGTATCCTAACAGAGCAAGCATAGTTTTGGCTCAGTATCTAAAAAACCGCCATCTAGAAAATACTCTGAAAATATTCATCTGGTGGGTAATGCGAGTGCTGAACGGGAACGTATGTTCACCAACTCTGTAATACAGATCAGGGAACACTGCAGATATCATACTACTGATAAATCGGTAATTTGTAAATTCAGCGTCACAACATTTACAATATCTTTTTTCATATTCATAAATATCCAGGTTTAATTATTCTAGTTTGGGTTTCCTTGCTGTGACTTTTTGCTTTGCTGAAAGCTGCCGAGCCCCGAGACTTGTGATTACTGGCACGCTTGGTTTAGGACCTGTGTTTGTGATACAGACGGTTACGTAGCAAATGTGTCTCTCTTTAACCCAACATCCCCATCTTTCACGCAGGTGAGCGAAGCAGGTTTACTGCTTATGGCAATGTTAGTGTCAGTCATAATTTTTTAACCAAATAGATGTAGTTGTTTATTTTTATTTACCATGACCACTCGTAGAAGGACTTTAACCGAGGTGAATATCCCTAATGCGATCACTTAGAATTGTCTGCTTGGTTTGTTTAAAAGGGCTGGGATGTTTTAAAGAAGTAAACAAAAAGTATTTTTATGTGCTGGATCAGTTTTCTTCTGTGGTTTTTATAGGAGTTACTCAGACTGCACGTCTGATCAAAATACAATGCGGTTCATGCTTCCACAGACATTTTTTGTCATATAGCAAATTGTGGAATGCTCCTGTAAGCAGCAGTGGAAAGAGGCTGCCAGGAGGTGTAACTACATTAACCAGTGCCACACAGGAGATCTGAAATAAGGGACTGAACCAAAACACGTTGAAATCAATGGGAGACTCCTGTTGAGCTGGAACAGGCTTCGGGCTCAGAATAAATGATGGTACAGGTACAGCTCCGTTCATCTCTTTCCAGTTTTTGCTTTGGTTTACTGCACATTATTTACACGTAACGTTCTTGGGCTAGATTAAAATTTATCGATTCATCTCCGGGGTAAAAAGATCAGTGTTTGGATGCAAGTTCCCACAGTAAGGCTGGACCGGCACTGCAGAGCTGGTGGAAATTACACGCAGGGTTCACCTTACATGAGCAATGACCGCCTTTAGGATATTTCTCAAATTCCCATTCTTTTACAGAAAGGTGTACTTCTGTATGAATGCAGTAACTGCCTGAAAGAACCGCTCTAGTCCTTTTCAGTAGATCTGTTCTTTCAGCCACATGGCCGCAAGTTGAAATTTGACCAGATTACCAAATCTGTCTTCTTGTTTGCCAAGGAGTAATAGCAACGAGGGACCCCCTCTCTCTCCCTAGTGTTGTTCTACAAACATCACTTAATAATTAATTCCCTGCTAGTATTGGAACTTGACTGTGAAAATGCTGTTTTCTGCTAGGAGGATTCAGATGCAGTAAACACTGCTATGGCAAATGGATTGTTTCTATTGGGACATGCTATAAATGGGATTTCTTCTGTTCCCACTGGAGCCATAAGTTTAGGATCAGATCCTGCTTAATATCGTATTTCTCCTTCTCATGATATTTATTGACTGTAGCAAAAAGCTCAGCTATTCAAGAACTCCACCCCCTAAAAATATATGGACTTGCTTATCTAGAAAGGATATTGGTAGAATTTTACATTTTCTCCCCTCTGCTGCAAAGCCCTTACAGACTCCTTTGCAAACTTAGCCTCATGTTTAGGTGCTCTCTCCTTTTAAGTTCTATTGTATACTGAAGAACAGCACATTTAATTAAAAAATCCTAACGACACAAAATTGTGCAGTGTTGTCAGAAGTCACAGAGGAAGGGCCAAATTCTTCTTTTCTTAATCTGGCAAAATTCCCACTGACATCAACACTATGTTCTTGACGGAGCTCGAGCACGTACTTTAAGGCCACACCAATTACAGGGAAATTGTTTTACTGTCAGTGCAGTGTTTGTGTGCAGGCTGACAGTTACAAGCAGAAAGCTGCCTGCTCGTGGTTTGTTCTGGTCATAAATTAGGAAATATTAATATGAAATCCAAAACATTTCAGAAAGCTGTAAACAACTCACTTCTGATATGAAAGCAATGCAAGAACCGTCTGACCATCCTCTTGCAAGAAAGACACCGAGTTAAACTGCAGGCAAAGTTCTGCAGGCTTTTCACTTTTCTCCAGACAAAGTTGTCTTTAGTTAAAATATTATTTTCACCTGTAGAAGTACGATGAAAGGGTTTTATGATCCAGATCTGTTTATATTCTGTAGGTCTAGTAAAGAAACAAAATTTCCCCTCTGTCATGCCCAAATAAACAATGAGCCCATTTCAAGTTCCGCTCAATAAGTGTGCTAAATGCATAAAGTATTTTGAGTAAATGCCATGCAGCTGTTTGGTAGCTTGCAATTACTGTGGTATTGTGTCTGCCTGCGTTGTGTGAACGGCCATAAATCCAGCTATTTCTGACACATCATGTTGGATTTCATATAAGTCCATCGGTTTTGTTCCAAGTAGATGAAAATAATGAAACACTGTAAATATTAGATAGTCTTGCTCCAGTGTGTGGTGCTGTAAATCTCTGGAGATTTGCAAAGAGACAGTGACAACATGAATGCAATTACACATGATACTATTTTATGGGCTAATTCCATAAAGCAGCATCTCAGCTCTGCACTGACAATAATTTTTCATGGCGACTTTCTGGATGTCCCATGGAACCTTTTAATGCATTAATTATTTGCTCATCCCAAAATAAAATTTGCACGTGTATGGAATTAAACAATGGGCCCAACATGCTTCGAGAGGAGTTTTGCCGGAGAGGAGACTCAGAATAAAGCCATTTATTTTAGGGCTCTGATTAAAAGGCAGCTCTATCTGACAGGAGGCTCTGCTCTGGCCATGCACTCTGTACATCTGTGCCCTGCAAAGCCCCTTCACTGCCTCCCAGGCTGCACAGGGCCTGGGCTGGGGCAGAAGGAATATTTCTTCTTTGAACCTCGGCTCAACAGGTGACTTTGAAATAACCTATGAGTTCTTCCACTTTTGTTGAGCAGAGATAGGAGCTGGTTTGTTTCTAGTAAAATACGTGCAGGTATTTTGTCATGGAATGCTAATTTAATAAAATAAAACCTGGAAAAACACTCGTAGTTTTAGAGGATTCAAAGACATCTCAGAAAAAAATAATCCAGCTTTGGGATTGTTATAGCAGCTGTAATAATCTATTATGTAAATCATCTGGGAATCGAAACATAATATTTTGTAAGATAGTTTTTGTCAAATAACAAATACGCTATCATTTAGGCTTAATGTTTTTCCAGAAGTGTTATTGTTAACTGATGAAAGTGAAACCTTAGAGTACTCCTTATTTTGACTGAAGATGATTTAATACTTATTTATAGCAGTGCCAATGATAACACCCATATATCTGTTGAGGAGAACATATGTTTCTCAAAATTGGGTGTCAGAACTAGCGTTGATCCACACCGCCTTATATTTATCCTCTGGGTGGCACCTAGATATTCTCACCAGCTTTAATCAGAGATGCCAGAAGACATAACATGTGCAAAGAAAACAAACCAAAATCAGAAGTCTTTGGTCAGATCATTATTGTTTACTTCGATTTATATCCCCATGCAATACTGAAGGCTTTTCTGCAGCAGTGGTTACTCTTCATTGCCTGAGTGTTGTAAATGGGCTTCTATAGGAATGAGTCTCCATTTGTTTCTTCCCTTGTAGAAGAGGCATTGGTGCAACATGTCAGTCCGCCAGCCTGTTGACTAAACTGCAGCATGATTTCACTAATGACCAAGATGCGTACTGCACATGACCACATTTTGCAAATTAGCGAGTAATCAAAAAACACCATAAAAAACAAGGATACTGCATAATGAAATATACTTTATTCATTTATTTTTACAACCATATATTAGTTTTAATTATTTCTGTTAATAATTAATTAGCTGCTAGCACATGGAGCTACAGATTTTTTTCTTTTTTTTTAATAAGTTTCAGTAACTGAAGTTCCTGTTGTCACACTGGGAGGTGCAAGCCTTCGTGAGGAGATGAGCGAGTGCTCCTTCTTTGAGTGGTTGACCTGATTTCAGAGATAATCCCTGAGAATGTTCTGGAGCCCTTGGGGCCAGCTGTGGGCTGGTGGGGGCCGGGAGGGGCTCCATCTCCTTGGGAAGGTCATAGCAGCCGGGTGGCTGCTGACCTCTGTTGGTTCCTTCCTCAGCTCCTCAGACAGTGATGGGAAAACCTTGTCCGAGTCAGGTTGGAGCTGGGCTCTGCTTGGCTGCTCTCAGCTGCTCACTGAAGTAAACCTCTTCCCCCATCTTCCTCCTTTCCCAGTCCATGGAGAAAGCCCTGTCAGACCAGAGCACTAAGGCCAGGGGAGCAAATAACACCAAACGTTATCTTTTACTCATTTTGTTCCTGGTGAAATATCCAGTGACAAATCAAGGAGTGAGAGCATCCATCTTGGGAGTGCTCCTTGTAGGGCAGGCAGCAGGTTCCCTTGGGACGTGCACCTCTGGCACCCAGCAGCCATCCTCCATTCCACCGGTCTGTCCCAAGCTCATCTTGGACTCCTGGCTTGGAGGAGAGCATCGCTCAGGCTCTCCACCTCTTACAATAGAATCACAGAATGGCTTGGGTTGGAAGGGACCTTAAAGTCCATCCAGCTCCAGCCCATGCCATGGCCAGGTTTGCCAACCACTCGATCAGGCTGCCCAGGGCCCCACCCAACCTGGCCTTTTGAAAGTGCCCAGGTAAATATTGCATGTTTATATGAAATCTATGCGTAGTACGCACGTTTTTGTTCTTCCCACTGTACATTTATTTTTCTTTTCCATATGTACATTTGTTATTTGTGAGTTCCATGATCTTTCAGTCATTAAAACCATTTCTCTTTTTCCCTCATATTTTAAGTTTGATCCATGAATGGTCTGTCAAGAGTTTTATATTATTGTGAACTGGATTTTGGATGGTAGCAAGCAGCAGGCCACTAACCATAATTGTGTTGCTGTTGCCACTGTAACAAATTTGTGTTGTTTAGCTATTTTGAATCTTGGGAAGTGAATAAAGAGAAATGTAGTACTGATGAATATTTATTGTACTGCTGTGGGATCTTAGGTTGAAGAATGTTTGCATCAATTCTATAAAACTGTTCTTAAAATTTAGCAGAGTGGATTATATCTGAAATTGGGGGACAGCAGTTATAAAACCTACTGGAAAAATATTTATGACTGAGGAAGATATTTATTTATAGTATTATGTTAGTAACAATATTAGAGATAGTCTTATTGTAAAGATTGGAGCAGGAGGTCAGACCCTATCTGAGAGCACTACTGTTTTACAGGATGCTAAACATCATGTGAGGGGCTCAGATTTCCCGTATTTGACATTATTCAACCAATTGCAGGTCTATATCCCAAATATCTATATTTTTTGGTGACCTTATTTTCAGACAAAGGAAAGTTTTAGCCCCCTCGTACTCTCAGTGGCCCATGCCTGTGTCACACATCCCTTCCTGCTTAAGAGGTTGGTGGGATACCATTAGTTTGCTTGAAATACAATATTAGCGCATATAAAATATGTTAGTGCTTTTAATTTACTGGCAGGTTATTGATTTTTTTCATATTTTTTTCCCAGCTAGAATTGAATATAGGTAATAGAAAACGAACAGATATGTGAGTTGTCATGTTTCCCTCCTTCATATCATGATTGTCTTTTTGAAATAATAGAAAAATAGGAACCATATATATTTTTGTTTGTTTGTTTTGCTCCGTTTGTTTGAATCACACCAGTGATATGGTGTGCACTGGAAACTTGAGGTAATGAATGATATTGAAAACAATTTTGCTTTTCTTAAAGGTAAAGCAGACAGAGTCATCACATATGTTAGAGAGGACCTTGACTTTTTATTTTCAGCTTAGGGAGAAGGGAAGCTATCTAACATCCAGCCACTACTGATAGCTGAGTACGCAACAAAAAGGGAACTCCTGTCACTTGCTAAGTCCCACCGTCTGTCAGTGCAGTTGGGAACAAACTGGCTTAGCTGGTGGGACTTAACCCTTTGTCATCAGCACGCTTGTGTCATTTCAAGATTCACTAAAGATGAATCATTTTGGGGGTTTAAAAAGGGGCTGAATAGAGCCCAGATCATCTCATGACTCCTGCAAACAAACTGACTTTCACCCATTCAAACCTAGCTAATAGTCATGCTTTTCTACTTGGCCACTGAGTACATACGAAATACAACTCTTTCTAAGGAAGAAAGCCTCAGACGTTTATATGGGAGCATCCCTCAAGGTCATAAAGTGAGTGTGTCGAAGACAAAAGGACTTTAATTTGACCATAATTTATGTGAGGGCTTTCAACAAGGCAGTGGAATTGCATATTTTTTAGATTTTTTTCCTAGTAATTTAATTTCTCAGGGAATGCTGCCATCAATATTTTATTTTGAGCACTGGGGTGCAAATGGTATTACCCATGTTCCTCTTTAATCCTGACAGTGTACTTGACACCAGACACTTGTTCCAGTGGCATATTTGTCCCCTGGTAGACACAGTCACAGTTTTTCTCCCTTTCTTTCTTTCTCTTTTATTTAATTTTTTTTTTTTTTTTACAGTGTCCCTCACTTATGAAAAGCCCTGATGTTTAGAAAGGCTGGAAAAATAACAAGAAGGGGGGACGTATGAAAAACGGCGATTTTTCCAAGTGAAATTAGAAACAGAGTCCCTTTAACATGGAAATTTGATTTCTCTACAATTTGAGGACTCATTTCTGCAACTGTCACATATGTAAGATTTCCAGTGAAGTCACAGAGGCTTTTGAATACAAAGAAACAGCACAATCAAGCTCTGAATATATATATATATATTCCATATGCTTTTCTCTCTCTCCCACTGACGTACATGTTGTAGTAATTTCATCCAGATAAAACTGCCATCAATTTAATTTTTACCGTCCTTAAACTGTTTAAAAAGATATGATTAATACTATCAATTTCTGAGAAGAAAAATCATATTTGCGAAAGCATTTAATTAGCATCTCCATCATTTATTTCAGACTGAAATGTGAATCACTGCATTGTCAGGACATCCTTGACCGATACCCTGGGTGCATTGTTTGTTTGGAATGGCCCAAAATCACACGACTTTACTGAATTATAACCAGATAAATATATCTAAGCCTGAGGGCAGGAAGTCCTGGCAGCTGAGACGTTGGGAACATGCAGTTTGTCCATGCTAGATTCTTCTTTTCCCTTTTACTAATAAATCTATTAGAAAGCTTTGTTTGTACTCTCCGCATGATAAATAAAGTCTCTGTCTGTGGTGCCATATTAGTACATAGTACTGATGCCTGTAACCCCACCTATTTCTTGTGGAGAGAGGAGACCTCTGTGAACCAAACCTTGTCAGGTCAGGTTTTGTTTGGGTTTGTGCCTGTTCTGAGGCAGGGAACATATCTCACATCAGAAGTATTGTGGGACAGATGAATCACACCTCTGCTTTATAAGGTCGTCTGCAATGGTTAGTGGAGCTGTCAGACCACCCACCACAATTCTGATTTTTCTAGAGAGCCTACTTTTATCTTCTATTTACTCATTTTAAAATCTCCCTTGTACAAATCATCTGAGAGGAGGCCGTAAAAAGTGACAGTGGCACTTTCTGCATCTTCATACAACTCTCTGTTCTGTTGAGCCTTTTGGTAACCAATTTTTCTTGCATGACAGAGCATGTGCTGTGGCAGACATTTTTATGAGGTAGCCTAGGACAGGGCTAATCACATCACCCTGTCTCAGGTTTTGACCTTATCACTGTTGTGCACTGAGCCTAAAAATTGGGCACTGGCAACCACATCATAGGAAAATAAATGGGAAATGACAATTTAGTTAAAAAGAATAGTGGATTTTATTTTATTGAAACATAAGTCATGTGACTTTTATTTATTGTTCTTGTATGATTGTAATTAAATGGCTGCCATGATGCCATGTCAAGTGATTACAAAATAAAGGAGCAATTTCACTAGCCAGGACACAATTCATGGTTCTGCAGCTGTTTTACATTCAGGCCTTTTAATGAAGCCAGCAGAAACTCTACCTGGAAAGCCATGAGAAAATTATATTCTTATATGAAACATCATTTATAACAGCTGTAATAAAGCAAGCTAAATCATACCTCTGCCATTTAACACCATAAATAGTAAGTTAGCTTTTAATGGTGGCATTAGTCCTTTTGAAATCCCTTGATGTCAGGCTGCTCCAAGAAAAGCCTAAGTAGACTTCTTCTGTATAGTGGCTGATTAAGAAAAAATCATTATAAAATCTTCAATATGTATATAATTACATGTAGTATATAGGTATGAGCCTGGTCATTGATCGCCTGTATCAGAAACTGAAGAATATGTTGATACAACCATCATTGTTTTCCAAAGGATGGAATATAAGCCATTCTCATTTGATTACCTGCACACATACATATGTATATGTGTATAGAATCTTAGAAACATAGAATCATTTGAATTGGAAGGGACCCTTAAGTGTCATCTACTCCAGCTACCCTGCAATGAACAGGGACATCTGCATATGTGTTATGTGTTATTTGTTAGGTGTTTTATGTGCTATGTATATGTATATACATGTTCATGCACACATTTTGGTGACATAATCTTTAATAACCTGTTTTAAGGAATATAACTGCTCACTGCTTTCCTAAAGCTCTGATTTACAGTGGTAGCCTGTGTTCAAAGTAAGAGACTAACCCTGATAGTACTAATAAAGATTTTAGCAGAATGTAGAAATAGTTCCCGAAAATTCAGAAATGACACCATTCATCCCTACAAACTGGAAAATAACAGTGACTTGCAAAATGCCAGGCTGCAGAGAGGGATGTGGTTTGGAGGGCAAATTGGCCACAGCTTCCACTGTAAAAGCATTTAAACCAAACCTAACACTAGGCAGACAAATCTGATCCATATGTGTGCAACCTGCAGTGCTCTGGGAGCCCCGCGCGCTGCGGCTGGTGCTCGGGCAGCTGTTCCCAGAGCACTATGGTTAGATGGTGTGGGCTGCGGGAAGAAACCTGCCTTCGGGAGAAGTGTCGTGCTGTAGTGTGCTTCCTGGTTGAGCTCTTACACTGCTGATACGCCCTCAGCCCTTCCATCTGTTGCATCCCTCTACACCTCTGGCAGGGCCCCCTCCAGCCCAGGCCTCCCCGTGCTGCTGGGCCCCCGCCCCAGGGTAGGCTCCTCCCAGGGTGCCCCATGTCTTCTGCCAGCCCTGGTACACCGTGCAGCTGGGGATCACGAGAGCAGCTCTGGGTAAAAGATGAGGCAGCTTTTGGTCAGGAGAAAGGAGCAGACAGGCTTCTCCCAGCACCCGCCAATCAATCACATCGAGCACACAGACCAGCAGCCAGCCCTGCAAACACTCAGCCGTCATTTACACTAACACAGTTATCTTTCCCTGATGTTCTTGGAGAGAAGCAGGTCCCAGATGTTACCTGCTTAATAATTATCCTGTTTCCCAAGGACAAAGCTCCCTGCAGCTCCTGCACCGAAGGCTGCTGACTGCTCCTTGGAGCTTTGCTTCACCATGGGGCTCATTGAAATGGCTGCACCTCAGGTCTCCACCTCCAGGAAGGACAATTGTATTAAGGGATGTTTTTTCTTTTGTGCCAGGGTTTTTTCATTAGGTAAAATAAAACAGGTATTAACATGGTTTTGCTGCCCTTCCTTTCTGTTTTGTTGATACTGCAATGATTTTGCTCAAGTTTGTAGCCCATGATATGTGAAGATGTCAGATGTCCAGGACAGAGTCTGTCTGTTCCAGGCATGGGGCAGAGGGTCACTCATTGGGGCAATTTGTTGTGGTGATATCAGGGTGCAAATGACAATGTGGGGGCAACGCTAGCATTTCCTCTTAGCTTCCACTTCATTGTGTCCAATGTAACAAAAGGTTATGACCTCTGGAGCCTAATTCTCATCTCACACTCTTGATCTGGATATTATAAACACTGTGATTGACCTCTCTTGATTTATAACAGAGTAAGTGGACTCAGATTCATTCTCAGTTGGACAAGCTTATCCACAGCTTCCAGATGTTGGCAGTGCAATGGGTCCCTATGTGTAAAGAAGGAGAGGTGTTTCTTGGAGCCCATATTCAATTTCCACACTTCAATCCCTCTTTGTTTTAACTTTGTCCACATGCTGATATGTTGTGGTGATAATTGGACATTTTGTCTTTTGAATCATACGTAGAATCTGCACCCAACTCATTGATGCATGGATGAAGAAGGTGCTGGAAAAAGTGGGTGAATACATACATTACAATTGTTGTAAATAATTGGTCTCAAATAAAAATATACGGAGAAAATGAGAAAACTGCTATTAAGTATACCTTTGCTTTCTGCAGTAGAACACAAGACAGATTTACAACATTAATTATTTCCACCAGCTTTGAGCCTGAAATATGAATATGTCAGGTATTTAAATACTAATTTACTTTAAAAAATCTCTACTTCATTAAAATATCACTATGCATATTGGAAAGTTAAAAGTCAAAGCCATATAGCTGCTGAGGTAAAATTCACATTTATTGTCCACTGAATGTGATGGAAATTGAATTTGTCAGGGAGCTGATTGATATCTAGAAGTGTTTTGTTTTCAGTGACTGGCACTGCCGAGTTACAACCATCTATCATCTAACAGGTAATTAGTCAGATTTCTCATCATGAGCCTTCAATCCTGCTGTTTTATTATTGAAATACCACAAACCAGTAGGCATCTGAATGCAGATAAAGTTCTCTGTCATGGTCTTAAGGACAAAGACAACATTTTGCAACTCAGCTGAAGTAAGTTTGAATAAAAGTCATTGAAATGTGAGGCAAAATGTTAATATATGTAGG
Source organism: Numida meleagris (assembly GCF_002078875.1). Lineage (NCBI taxonomy): Eukaryota > Metazoa > Chordata > Aves > Galliformes > Numididae > Numida > Numida meleagris. Next base: position 14,333,197 of record NC_034412.1, read on the forward strand.
AAAGAACTTATCCTCGAAAAGAACAGCAATGTTGAATATTTTTCTGAAAAACAACATTTAATATTAAAATCTTTATTCTCACAATCTACGTGTAAACAAACACCTCCCTGCTGTTGAGGCAGAAGAACACTGATTGATCTTAGGATGGTGGAAGTTAGGGCGCACCTTCTAGAACTGGTACGTCCCTGTGTCTCTTGTAGGTGGCTGACATCAGCTCTGCTCCTTGCAGGAGCATTTTGGTAGCACCCAGAGAAACCAGTTCTGCTCCTGCATACACCTGAGGCAGCTCTCACTGGTCTTCAAAGAAAGCAAGGCACAACTTGCGGCACTTGGCTCCATCTGAAAGCAAGTTGAGGTACAGAACTTGTGCCACAGCTGGCCCCGGGAGACTGTGGTTAAACAACAATAGCTTTCTTGGGAGGTTGTTGCCAACTCATAATATATAGCTGAATGCATGTCTGAACCATTAGGATGTTTTAATAAAAAGGCCAAAATAAGATATTTGATAACACAATTGTTACCTACACAACTGTGATAAAGTGGCATTTTTTCACACGTCTCCCCTCATCTTTTTGAAGAGTTTTCTCTAGATGATATAACAGCAGTTAAACAAATATTACTAGATACTAAAAATACCTGCATATAAAAAGTAAAAATAAAATGTTATTGGAGCTTTCAGGAAAACAAGCAGCATGAACTGATTACACTACTAAATGCGTTACACTCCAGAGTCCGACTTTGTACTCAGTGGCTACAAGGAAATGGAAAATGTGTTGTTGTTCACCCTTGAAGTATTGCTTCCGTAACAGAATTAAGTTGCATGAATTAATAGCAGTAACATATTATTTAATACTCTGTTTGAGGACTAATTGATCTAATCCAGCTGCACAACTCACAGCACTGGAATGTCAGCAGCCTTGGTGGTTTCAGGAAGCCAAGTCTTTTTTTTTTTAAAAGTTAATTCTAATGTAAAAGAAAATATCTTTATTGCTGGAAGTTTGGGTTCACAATATCCCAGCCCTCTGTTATATCAAGACACAACTGTCACTGGTTCTTAATCAGTCATAAATGTTATACTTCACTAGAGAACTTCCGCTGTTGAAAATGAGAGTTTTTACATACTTCCATAGTCCTGAGATAGAAATGACAGTTCACCATAACTGGTAAAGTGCTCTTAGTTTACACAGCACACCAGAGAACAATTGCTAAGAAAGTTAGCTAACCTTTCTAAAAATTATTTTGATCCAAAATGTCAAAACACTTCTAGAATGAATACACTGTCCATCGGGTATCGTGCTTTTAATGACTCGAAGAATTTGACAGTAGTAGGATTTAAATCACAGTGTACATTATCAGATAACATATATGTAGATATTGTATTACGGCATTTAATTCGCAGTTGTTCCTTAAGATTATCTCGTGTTGCAGAGCCAAGTAATTCTGAACTGACTTTGTTGCATATGCTTGAGCTGACATTGTCACATGTGAGCACAATTGAGAATGAAAGAGAAGAGTGCATATTAAAAAGACAGCTGAACTGTAAAGGAAGGTAGCTCTTGTTCCATAGACTAAGTTTGGAATGGATGAGGATCAAAACTTGGGAGTTCTGAATAGCTCCAAACTTTTTGGAAGAGTGAAATGGAATTTACACTTTGTGGCTGAGACCCATCTTTCAAGTAAATGCTCCCTGCAGAGAGGATCAAATAACCCCCTTGATGGAAAATGCAAATATAAACCCAACCATGAGCCACAGCTTTTCTTTACTCTCCTTCAGTGTAAGAGGCATGTTTTATGTGAAATCTGGATAGCTTGCATGCTTGGGCAAACTTATCCCAGAAAGCTGTTTGTAAACAAATTCCTTTCTTCTTGTGCAGTCACTCTGCAGTCCAGCCCTTACAATCTGTCTGCAACAAGGACAAACTCCTGTCCTGAGAGGACTCATTGAAGACAAAGTGTAGATAAAGATCAGGAGTCATGTATGAATCAGTATAATTGATAAAAAACCCTGGCTGAATGTAACGTGACCGTCAAAGTAGGACACAAGATATTAGCAATTGTAAATACACCAGTAATCTCACTTCATGGAAACTAACCAATATAAGCACTGAAGTCAGCCAGTGCTACACACTAATTAGATATAATTGCATTTTCAAAAGGATCTGGTGGGTCAGAGTTCCATTCTGTGACACTGCCCTCCCAGATAGCTGGGCAGAGGCAGTCAGCTCTCCCCCGGGTCCCCAGGCTTTGCAGAACACTGGTGAGCAACCAGTGGCCAGCACAGGGAAATGAGGAGAGAGACAGCCTCTTCTCCAGCAAAACAGACCTTGGAGGCTCACATCTGGCTCCAAAGGTGGCTTTCTTGGTTTCACCCAGGGTCCGCTTCCTTGCACAGATCCAGTGTGCCTCGTGGTCCATCTGAGCACTTGTCCTGGAGAGCATGGCTGACACAGGAACCTCTCTGGGGCACAGGTCAGGCTTCCAGGTCATGGAGCAATAGCAAAAGTTGAGATTTCTTTAGATTAATACAGAATAACAGGGTTTTAGCAAGGAAATCTCTAAGCACTAGGTCATGGGCTATGTCAGGAATGCAGAATTCTTGTCTACAAATGCGAGTTCACTTACAGTCAATGAAATGCGGTGGGCTGCAGTTGCACAGGATGAGACATTTTGCTTAAGCATTCACTTCTGGATCAAATTTCAAGCAGCTTGGACCAGTTGCTGATGTGATTGCTGATTCTGGCATTGTATGTTATAATTTTAAATAATTGATACTGCTTCTGGCTGTGCCTGTTTCTTCCATGAGCAGTTAGTAGTTTAAAATTTAAGACATCCAGTGCGTCAGCATCGTGAATTGTGATTTACTTTTCTATCTCCCACCAAGCAAGAAACTGGCTGAGGACAGGAGACCGGGGCTGGCACCTAGAGAAATGTCAGGATGTGGTATTCTTAAGCAGTCACCTCTGGATAGTTGTTACATGACCACAACGTGGTCTCTCATAAATGGCTATTAGCTATCATTTACATCAAGAGCAGTTCCCACCACTATTGTCTTTTTCGTCTCTAAATAGAGTAATCCAGGCACTAGCACTGTTCATTTTTCATGCAGTGCAATTTTCTGCCTAGCACTTGACACCCACGACATGTGTTGGTCCCATATCTCAAAGGACTGTGGTGACTCAGTGGTGGGATGCTACTGGTAAAACATGGGCCACGGTGCAATGAAAAACAGTTATCTTGACTTTGTGCCCTCTCTTTTTTGCCTGATGCTAGGTTCCGCCACCACAGTGGCTTAACTGCAAACCCTCATATAGCCAGGATCCAACAGAAAAGACCTGTAACAGCCAGTACCCTTAAATCCTCTTAATTTTGGGGTTTTATGGCTCAGCTATGTAGATGATTAACATATGTACAGACTTCTTTAAGCACAAGTCTGGAATAAAAAGCAATAATCAAATGATTGGTAGCAAGTTACAGGTTTGGTGGAACCAAGGCAACAACAGTGGAGAGTCATAAGACAGCAGTCTCCTTGTTCCCAAGTCCTCTGTTAATTTTGATGGAGGTGAGGTAAATTTTGAGATGACTTTTCAAAACACCAAGTACTTAAAATAAATGATTGGAACAGATTATTTTCCTTTTGGCATTAGCAGGTTAATTAAACACCTGAAATGTAAAGGCTCAGGTCAAGTCTACCATCAGCAGCGACTGTGAGCTGGTGAGTACGCAATGTGCACTCTTCTCTCACCTAGTAGTTACAACTTTGGTTTGCTTTTTAGAGTAACAGGGTGCAGGTTGTATGAGAAGATCAGGCTGACAGCATCAAGTGTTGGAGCAGAGCTCCTTTTGCAGGGTTTTGTTGGGTAAATGTGCTATGCATTCATCCTGCACCCACTGGGTTGCCAGCAAGACAGTGTCACCTGCTGACTCAGCATGTGCTCCAGTTGCACGGAGAAAGAGCAGGAGTTGCCCTACTGCTCTTCTTGAGAAGCCAGTTCTCTCTCCTAGGGGTGCCAGGCGTCCTGCTTCCTGGGACCCACTCCCCACCCCCCCACCTCTGGGCACCCAAAAGAAATCCTGTAAAAGTGGCAAGGCTGCAAGGTGCTAAATACCTGGGGCTTCACTAATACTCTCAGGGATAATGATAACTGACGCGTTAGCAGAAGAAAATTCTTTAAAGTTCAGTGGGTGTAAAATGGATAATATATTAACATTTTGGTATGTTTATTAAATTCTTAACAATGTAATTTTTTAGCAGACTATCCTAGCATTGCTATCTTTTTGCATGTGCTTAGTTACCAATTTAAACAACTACAAAACAGTGACATGTGGTACCAAAGATTTCCTAAGCATCCCAAAGCAATATATGTGTGTGATATATGACATCCTTCCATAAATCCTAAATTTACACAGTATGCTAATGCTTGATTCCATAATTTCTTTTAAAAATGATTATACCCTGCTGCTAAGAGCAAAGGCATACTAAAATCAGTTTTCTATGCTTTTCCAACAATGAAATGCAAGCCAGCACACCACATAACCAATACTTACCATATGTTAGAAGATAATCCAGTAGGCTTCAGACACTGACATGATTTGCTTAAATAAAAATCCCTTTTTTTAAAGCATTAACAACAGCCTACCATTTTTATTATTCCTTTAGTGACCTACTGTAGAAATACTAATATTAAAAATAAATATTTTTATTGTAAATCAGTGTGGACTATTTTCATTGCCTTTAATGTGTGATGGCTCTGGATAAGTTGCTAGGCTGGAGGAAAAAGAGCTGCAGTTAAATCAATGGGTTATTCAAAGAATTCTCAAAAACAGAAAATATTCACCAGATCAAAAGAAGCCTAAAGAGCAGCTTCAAGATTTCTGTAGTATACTGCCGATGAGATGAAACAGTTCCATTTGGTATTAAAATAATTAAATGTTGTCTAGAAAAGCAGCTATAAAATATTTTTGTAGAGAACTGATGTCTCTTAAGTATAGTTCATTACTTTCTTATTCTGTACTAAATGAGACTTAATATTAAGCACATGCTTAAGTGTTTGCAAATTTGGGGTCTAAGGAAAGAAAATGTGAAATGCAATTTTTTATAGTGAAAGGAATGAATGCATCTGACAGGTTAAGATTAAGGCTCTATGCACTAATGTGGCATCTTTCATTGTTACAGAATGATAAGAAAATAGAAAAATTGCATGTAGAAAGTAGAAGGTAGCAAATACATGAATTCTTTTCAGATTCACTAGGGAGAACATACTCGATCTCAAATACTGCTTATAGGCGGAAAATAAAATTCTTTAAAGCTGAGGTACTTTCAATTTTTCCCAAATCATTAGGACATCAGGGTTGAACTCTTGGCCCTACTGAAGTCAGTGATAGATGAATGAGTGGAAAATACAGATCTAAAAGAATTTATGTCTATTATCGCTAGTCCATTTCTCTCACATCATACTTTTAAATACTGTTATCATTTCAAGTCATGTCATTACATGATCCTTAGTAAAACATATTTGCACCTGTGAGGCAGTGCTTTTTATTTTCTTCTAATGCAAAAATTATGTAATAAATCTCAGCACATTGGATTTATTAACAGCCCAATTTCTTCAGCTAGATGTGTCTGAATTTCTGGTGCCCAGTTTCTCTGACCAGACTATTCCAGCTGGGCTGGTGGCTAGTTCTATTGAGCAATGGACAGAGCAAAACCAGTAGTTATGGGGATACAAAGAGTATGCCCAGTGAGAACATTTGGAGGTATATAAAAACATTTGTAATAGGAGGATTTGGCATGTTTCCAGCATCTACAAAAAAAAAAGTAGACTCCTCCTTTACTCCCAAAATATGCAAAGGGTTTATAGCTGAGAACAGAGAAATGTGGGAACTCCACAGTTTGACACATTGATCTGCTCCCAAATTGCCCTCCACTGCCTACGTGCTTTGGAACACCCTCTGCAAACCCTAACATTTGGATTAAGTATTCGTTAGCTCTTTTTATAATTAATAACAGAGTGGATTATTTTGCTCATTATATAGTTAGCTGTTTATTGGGCCAGATCCTCAGCTGGTGTTAATCAGCATAACTACTGATCGTGATGAAACTACCCAAACTCTATTGGCCATAGTTATATATACTTGACTTTATGACTTTATGTCATTTTATAATGATATTGGAAATTACAAATAGAAACGTATATTTAAATATTTATAGCTATATATTTAAATTCAGAATTTTCATTAGAACAATAAATTATGCACAGAAATTAATTTTGGACTAGTTTTTGGAAGAACAAAATATGATTCATTCTTTCAGCTGCTGGGGTCATTTTGTGCAAACGTATTTAAAATTACTGAGAGGATTCTATTGTGGCATAATCCCACTGAAATTAATAGCTACATCATACAAGCCACTGGATTTTTTTTTGACATTTGGAAAATATCACAGGTTGTCTTACCCTTCCATTCAAAGTTCACAACTGCATTTTGTTGTAACAGACTTTATTAAGATATATCAACTGTGTTCTTTCCAGTAGTATTGAAAATTAAACTGTGTTAATTATTTATATCCTAAGGTTATAAACATGCACCCTGGGAAAAATAGTCAACAACGGGGACAGAAAAGATATGAACATCCAACTGTAGGATTATTACATTTGAGAAAATACAGCGGTACAATGATCTCAGAAAAACTTATGACACGAAAGCTTTGATGGAACTTATGGAATATTCAAACATGCAGTTGCTGTTGCAGTCAGTCCCAAGCCCTGTCCCAGTTTAACTGTGGGCTGTGCACAACTTTCAAACACACGAGTGAACCCACATATAGTGGTGTGCTAGAATTCAGGGCAGATTTTTAAGATTACTTAGATTCCTAACTCCTTACAAAACCAGAATACCAAAATAGCTTTAAAAAATGAATATCTGTGCTCCTTAATGAATGAGAAACTGCAGTGTAAACCTTCATTTTCTTACGTAAAGGCATATGTCCTGGTCAAACTTCAAACATGTTAGGAAATTTTGGATTTATATAGCAGTTTTCAGTAATTGTGATGTTGCTTTTTCCTTTGTGACTCTTTTTGGTGGTTACTGTGCAAGGATGCAAGGTGCTACTCCATAAAGACTGTAATAAAATAATGAATTTACTTTTACATGCTACTTGAGCCAGCGTATGAATTTCTGCAACAGTCACTATGAGAATGGAGTATTCCTGAGGAGAATCATCATTCATTTACATGAGGGATTCCCTTGTAAATATCAACTACATCCCAAAACATTTCTTCCAGCTTCCCACCTCTCCTCCTGTATTTCATCCCCTGAGTGTGGGAAGAGCCTCAGGATGGTTAAGGCCATCTATAAACTGTACAAAATGGGTAACCATGGGACATCCGAGGTAGCACTCTTATATGTCGCTATGATAGTGTGCTTTTCAAAAGGTGATGGATTTACAGCTTAACAAACTGTAAAAATGTTTAAATAAAATGAAAGCGTGTCCACCAGAGATACCTGTATCATGCTATCACAGATGAGACTGATTAGTCACAAAGACTGAGAGGCATATTACTAGCAAACATGTATCCCTGTGCTTTAGTCACACAAGGATTTACTCTCCCAGCTGCATTTAATGAGAGTTGCATGGCTACAGCTGGCTCTTGAAGATCTTGGTGTGGAACCAATAATTATACTAGCCACTAGAGCTGATAAGTTAGAGGTGATGGGTTAGACATGTCTTTCCCTACTTGTAAGCAAGCTGCAATATTCTAAAACCGAAATTATAAAATTGGTTTTAAGTATGGTATAGGACAATGGTCAAGAATGTTTAAATATACCAATAAAATAAACTCAAATTATAAGAGATTTGTATAATCCTTCCATACAATGTATATCAAATGTTTCTGTCCTCCTTGTTTTTCAGCCTATAACATGATATTTACACTTTCGTTAGAAATAGATTATCACTGAATTACTTAGGAACAGCTATAAAACATTATGAAAATGCAGATTCCTCCTGGTATTGTTAGGCATTTTATTACATGGTCAACTGCTAGGCAGGTGGATCCTGAAGAAATTCACTGGGCCTCTCCACATGCAAAAATTACAACTTCTGAGGCTCATTATACACATGGGAACAGACTGTGGTCTGTACAGGGACATCTCACAGCACAGTACATGGTACTTTAGTATCCATATGGACCCACATTGCTGTAACCTATGTCACCTGTGACTTTTTTCTGCTTCTTGATTTCTGGTTATGCTATAGAAACTTTGAAATCCACTCACCCATGAGATCTTTTGTAATCAGTCTGAAAACCAAGTTCAGGTACACTCATTTTAATCTCTGGGATGAAAGCTGTGTCCACCATGACTCCTGCAGAGCTACAGAAGCATCTGCTAGAAGAAACTCACTCTGCAAAAGGCAAAAAATTCTTGAGAACCAGCTCACGATTTTGTCTACATGTACAATGTTAGAAAAGCTCTATAAACAAACCTTCCTAAGGTAGATTCATTTTATACCTGCAAAAATGTCCTTCTGCCAGTGTAGTTTATACTAGCTCCCCAAGTGGAAAACTATGCTGAGTAAAGGACACTTTTTGACAGTAGGAATATTTGCCCCTATGACACAACTGAAATTACAACTCCTGTCTGACAGAAGTACAGCAGCTAAAATGACAACACTCTTGTGAGCTTCTGCTGGAACCGGGAAGCACTTCAAAACTTTCCTCCCCGTCCAAGAGCAAGACACACTTTCTATGAAGTCTTTCTGCCATTAACACTTAAGACCGCTTATCTGCTTATTTAAAATCAGAGGACAGCAAAAGTCCTCAACTCCAGCTCCTGTCCTTCTGACATCTCTTTCCCCTTGGAGGAGGAGGGCCATGGAGCAGAGGAGGCAGCTGACACAAATCATGCTCCTGTCTGAACAACTCAAAGCTCCTTGGATGTTATGAGAGGGGTTTTGGCAAGATTTATATAGAGCAGTAGGACATAAGATAATGCCTCTGATATCCATAATATTAACTTTTCTCTTTGAGGTATCCGTGGTCAACCTGATACAGATGTCTTCACCTTTTCAGCAGACAGCCATTTAATTTCTTCAACTTGCATTTTTTAAACTCATAGTGGAAAAAATATCTGACCCTTCCTGATACAAGTCTGCTTAAGGAGCACTCTGGTTTAATGAGTCCTCATACAATATCTAACTTTCATAATGGAGCAAAGAGCTCCATCCTCTCCTCTCCTCTCCTCTCCTCTCCTCTCCTCTCCTCTCCTCTCCTC
>NC_034412.1:14969460-15103592 GCF_002078875.1 Numida meleagris
ACCACCCCCTCTCCCGCAAAGACCCCTGGGGAGTGCACCTCCTCCCCTCCCCCTCAGAGGGCCACACCAAAAAAGGCAGTTTACAGTAACCGGGGAATTAACCCTTTAACTGCCCGTACCTTACATGATGTAATGATGTGGAATACCGACAACAAAAAAAATCACAAAACCATAACACTTTGTTAATATTTTTTCAAGGGAATCCATTGTTAGCATCTAAGAAAAACCTAGGGACCAACATCAACAAGATGTTCTACTGCACAAAGCTATTAGTGCATGTGCACAAAGATGAACCCTATAATGCTTTCATCAGTTCCTCATTAACACTTTCTCCATGATTCTACACTTTACAACAGTTTCTCCGTTGTTTTTCCAGCCTAAAGTGAGACCAAGTTCTCATTTCTAGTATCCGCTTTGTATGTCTTTTCAAGAACAAGTACCACTTTGCCATACTTCATTCCTGTGATACCACAGACAATTGAAGCGGATGTATATATACATCATTGTATCACTAAGAGACAAGCAGTTTCAAATGGGTTCGGATATGAAATAATTAAGCATAAATATTATTAGATCCTAGAAATGCTTTTACAAATCTCTAAGCATGTGACAAAAGCAGATATATACTAAGCTGGCACAAGACATTTATTCCACAGTGTAAAGCTGTAGAGCATGTAATCAACTGGACCACCGTGCCAGGAAGATTACAAAGCCTGTCATGTAAGGTTTGGTTACCACTGAGATATACTATTGGAAAATGTTTTGAAACTATGTACCAATATATTGTAAACATGAGAGCTATAAATACAATACTAGCCCTTTCACACACAGGTTGCTTTCAGTGAATGACATTTCATTTTAAGATTTTTTTTTCCATTGTATTGCATCATGACCCATGATTTTAAACCCTTGCAATAACTTATTCCTCAGAGCTCTTTTCCTAGATGGAAAACTTGAATTTCCAGACCACAGCTAGAAAAACTTGTTTGATACCTTATCTATCACTGCTTTCATTTGGTTAGAGCTACTTAATAAAAATACTAAGTTGAAAAAAAGTAAATCTGAAGGTGTGATAGAGAAACTAAATTCAGTTTTACAATCAAAATAGCTTCTTTTGTAGCATCACCATCTAGTGGTCAGCCTCGTTAGCAACATATTCCTTTCAACTACAGCAAAGTCAGTTCAACTAGGTTGTTGTGTTTTTTTTTGTAGTAACTTGAGGAATTTCATATTGTAATCTCAGATTCCTACAAAAAATGTTGAAAGTTCATACTGAAGAAACTCTGGTTCTCACTGCCTGCCTACATGAAAACATTCTTTAATATACATGGGACGGAATATTTCTGAAAGAAGTTTGATTGTCTACCACCAAACATTCAAAAATATCCATTTTACAGGATGAAGAACAATTCCACTTGACACGTTGTTAAACAGAGAATAAGAAATCTCTTAGGCTAAGTTCACTTCTCTGATGCTTGAGAGGTACAAAGTGTATGTATCCTCACAAACTGAAAAGGATCTACCCTAACAAAAGAGAATCTATATACTTAACATTTAAATCTGAACAGATAGTATGGGTTATTTCATGATAATTGCAAACATTTGAGGTAGCTCACTCCTCTGTTAGACAGGAAGCAATCTTGAATTACTCTGGTACTTAATGGAGTACATTCAATAAACAGAAATTTCATTATCATCCTCTAAACATTTAGGATACACATTTGTCTTTCTGGTTATTGAAAATGCTCTTTGAAAACCAGTTGTCCAAATAAGTTACAACAGCTGCTTTAAGTCCTAGAAAAGTTGAAAGCTTCTCTTGAGGGCTAAACAAACTAGTTAAAACACTGATCAACTTCCCATCATCTTTTATCCATGTTCCGCGTTATTGTTCAAAATTGCTGTGGGCTTGCAATAAATAAATTAATTAAAAAAAATAAAGGCATTCCTGAGAAATGATTTGATTCTACTGCCCTCTGCAGCATTTATAAAAAGCAGCATATGATCATAAAGCAATATTTACATTTGATAGGTTCTTCAAACAACTTTGTATTTTAGAAGACAAATATGTTCAGCATTTTTACTTGAAATAATTATCTTCCTATATTATTAGTGTAAGGAACACATCTTCCTTAGTTAATCTTCCCAATGCCCTCTATTACATTTTGTTTATTTAAGCAAGTGCACTACTGTATAAATCTAATCAAAACTTTATACACCAGCCAAGACTCAGCCCCTACAACACAGTGCAACAAGCCAACATACCAAATGAATTATGAAAAGCTCTCTCAACTGAGAGCTGTTGTCACTACACAGATCTTCAGGATGAGCTATGCCAAAACCAGGAAAGTATCTCGAAGATCATCAGGCCAAAAGAAGAGAGGACCAGCTATACTAAGCACACAACAGCAGCCTTGGGTTTCTCTGACATAATCAAGTGCAAGTTTTAACAGCATTTATTCCAATAGCTTTAGCAAACTACCTCCTGACCAAAAATAAATTTTGTAAGCTCAAAGGCATCTTAGTCTAAAAGATTCCATAAATACTCCCAAGGTCCATGAAATTATGAAGTATAGGCTCATAAAGGTTGGAAAAGACCTCTGAGACTTAAGTCATCTGGGCATTTTACAAACATGCATTTTTAACAAATACATATGGAACTAAATCAATTCCTTAACATCTGTAGAGTGAATTTTACAAATGAGCAGTTCCATAAAAAAAATATATATAGATAAGGTGTATCTGATGATATACAAAAATTTAACCCTAGAGAGTATATACAAACAGTTCAGAATTGTAACATAAAGAAATGCCTACCTTCACTGGCGAAATATGAGAATGAGAAACAAATCCATGTACATTCTCAATCTGGGACAGATTCTTCTCCGATACATGAACCAGCTCTGGACCAGTCACCTCATTGGCAATGTGCGGCGAGCTGTGCTCCTGTGGAGGTGTATCTTCATCTTGATAGCGGTATTTCTGAAGAAAACAATTATAAACAAAGATCAGCCCACGATCAAAACATGAAAGGATTATCCAGAAAACTCAGGACAGACATACGTAGTAGTTTTCTTACACTGCTAACCTCAAGGTAATAAAATCTAAAAAGTTTAAATTATTATTTTCATCTAAATCCATCTAAAAACGTTTCCGGCATTTTAGATTCATCAAAAATGCAATGAAGCTACCTAGTTGTTTTGAGGGGTTATTTTGCATGTTCGTATACAGTAACAATGCTTCCAAACTCTCTTCCGATGGGCTTCTCTTAACTTTTTGTTTCTCCTTACACTTTCAACACAAACCCTGTGCCCTGCCTTTCCATCAGCCTCAAAATCTTTTTCCACACTTCCTATTTAGAGCACCTGCTAAAAGCAGTCCCTGTCAGCTGAAGTCTCAGCTTTTATACCAGGTATCAACACAGCAATTCACTGCTCCTAACTTCGTCTCTGAAGCTATAATATGTGGTTTTACTATGAGACAGATTAAGATTCTGCAACACAGAGGCCTCCACACAAACACAAGACATTACTCAGTCAACATTATTAATTTTTCATTCAATTTTAAAAACCAGACCCTACTTATTTAGCCACCAGGGATGCATTCTAGCCAGACAGTAGCAGATCCCTGCTAAAAGCTATAAATGAAGTGAGGGACACACAAGGGCATAATATTCACCTGTTCTCTGGGTCGCAGGTTAACTGCTCATCCAGCAGCTCCAAACACAAGCTCACATTATAAATACGCTTAAAAAAAAAAAAAACAACCTCGGATTCAACTTTCTAGTGTCAACCAATTCCAAAATATGCTGGGTAGACTATGCATTTTATTGCCCTTCATATAAGAGTAAAGCAATATTACAAAGTTATGAGTTCTAGAGGACAAACTACAAAGAATCTGCTTGAGAAGGTCCATCAGTTACCAACCCCTTAATGCTTAAACTATTCACTTCTAGGGTGACTGGACTTGTGACCCCTGAAGATCCTGCTAGCCCACATGCTTACACTGTGAAATATGGGAAGTTAAGACCCAAAAGTGGATCAAGTTCACAATTCAGACCAGACGAAATCCTGTGGAAAGCTACGAGTGGATCAATCAAGTTTAAAATCGATAAGCTAGTGGCAAATCAATCAAAACCAACTTACTTTACAAAAATAGTAAATACCTTCTGTCAAAGCACAGAATTCCGTGGCTTTTTTCCTGAAACCAGACACATTTATCAGAAGCAGGTACTTAGGCACCCCTGAGTGCAAACAGGTTCTAGATTTCATTAAGAAACACATCTACTCATAACAATAGATTACGTATGAAGCTTTAGCAGTCCAACGTGCACTACAATTTACTTTAAAAACAAAAAAGTGTTGTGGAGGTAAAGGATTCTCCCATGCAATGATGAGAGCAATAAACTTCTCAGAAAGTATCATAAATGCGACATACTAATTGGATTTTGATGTGATATTCAAGATTACTGCTGTCCTTTGCAGGAAATACTTCAGAGAGAAGTGCTTCAACTTCCTGTGAAGCAGACATTCTTATAACAGCTAGCTCTCCAGAGAAGTGGAAGTATTTTGTACTACTTCGCTATCGCACATCACCTCTGGAACTCCCAGGCCTCCTGACGGACACGGAGCACTTCGAGGACCCGGCCTGCTCAGACAATGCCATCCCTAACTGCCCATTCCTTCCCTGTCCAGGAGCTGCACCACTCAAACAGGAATTCAGTCATCTCCATCAGACAAATTAATTCTGCTATCAGACTTGAATCTAAATCCCATACAATTTAAACCCCACATGAGCCTAAAGGTACGTTTTCACAGTACAGCCGTGTGATCCAACAGGCAGTGGCTGTGCAAAGGGGCAGGGCCCTCTCAGCCTCTCCTGGTGCCACTCCACAACCACACCTTGCTGTCCCTTTGCTTCCAGCACACATTGAGCCTCATGAGGAGCAAATTCAGCAGGCTGAGCCAGCAGCATTGGTTCCCTGTTCCAGCAGTATTCATCTGCTAGTGTTTTAATTCCTTGACATGGCTCACAAGGTGAAACACGCAGTGATGGCACCACAGGGAGAAAGGGAGGGAGGGAGCAGGACCAACCCATCTCACAGTGGCTAAGCAAAGACCACTTCTCTGCTTACAACTAAAATTAACACAATCACGCGCCCAACCCAGGCACCAGGAGACCCTAGCTTCGAAGAACCAGCCAAGGAATGGGCAAGGTATATGGATCAAAGGAAGGAATTAGGCTAGGTATGGCAAAGCAGCTCTGAATTTACAGACTACACATCTAGAAAATTTCCCAGCACTCAGGTAGCAGCCAGGCCTTTAAACTCTTTTTTTTAATCATGACTTTTTTTATTTTTTTTGGAAAATTTATGGACTACTCTAGTTTATCATCATGATTCAAAGCGCAAAAAATTTCAAGTGCTAAACATTTAATATGCATTTCTGACAGATACTGCCACCAAAGAATTCAGTTGCAGGTTTATATATATGCTAAGATGAAGTCCAAACATTTCTCTTTTGATGCAACACGGTTAAAAAGATTTGTTCAAAATAGATTACATGCTTTATAGTATTTATTAACAGTTCAAAACTTACTGACCAAATTATTTGCTGGTGTAAACTGCTGGAGTACCCACTGACTTTAATAAACCTGTGCTAGTTTAGGTAAGACCCGAAGTTGCCCCATATTCACCACAGTGAAATCATTCATCGTGCTGAGTGCTCAGGCCCGCAGCCTCTCTGCCTAAATTCACAAGCCTAGCAGAGTTAAAAATAAAAACGAACACAGTATCTGCAAAACACACAGGATAAACAAGGATTTTGTGGACATCTTGTAGCACTGTTTTTCAGGATACAGATCATCTGTTCACAGAGAAAGCACAGAAAATCTTCAGGAAATACTGTGTTTTAGAAGGAAGGTATTTCAAACAAATTCATACATAATCTACTCTCCAGAGATAATTAAGTTGTGGTTTTATGTTTTTAAGAAGTTCCCCTAATGAGAGGTCTTACTGAAAGAGAACCAAAAGAAAATTAAGAACTCCCAAACAATCCCATGCCTTAAACTGGTGACCCACATCCACAACAGCATGCAATTCTGTTAATCTACAGATTCAAGCCATACAGAATGCCACATTCACGGACTGAAAACTAATCTTGCAAGAACACCCTTGACTACCAGACAATTTGATGACAAAATGCAAGACAGCAGCAACTACATTTCTCTTCAGGAGGGGATGTGTATCAAGACCCAATTCATATTAGAAGTACACATTAATGCAACCTTTTAAATGAAAACAAATTTGAAAGCACAGTAATGCAACTTCTGAACATACACGTGTACACAAAAATTCAGTGCTAAGACAGCTTTAATGTTAGAATAAGAGGGAAAAGGTGCCTACAAATAAAAACAACAGAAAAAATAATGCCAGTCTTCTTTTTTGCACTCCCCTTCTCCTGCAGATTTTCATGTTCCTCATCTACACAACAACATGATTCCTAAGTCACTGCACACTATTAATAAAAATAACAAACAAAAACCAGAAAATCATGCAGCCTGATTTACATAGCAGTGTCAAGGCTGGTTTTAATTTTCACCATACAAGTTAATTCAATATTTTGAAAAAGGTAAAGAATAAGTGAGGATTTGAATAAAAGAAGATAAAACAGTTTCAATATGATAAATACATAGAAGTTCACAAGGTCAGATCATCTCTGCTGCAGCATGAATAGACAGCATAAAAAAGCAAAGTGGGCTTAGACCATTTGCTCATGATGACCCAAATGTATGTACTCATCCTTATTCAGTCACTGCTCCACTTCAGAAGTGAAGCTTGACCTGAAGGGACCCATCAAAAGGCTGTGCCAGCAAGCAAAGTTGTTGGGAAACACTACTTTACATTCAGCATCTCCTCTCCTACATAAAAAAACTAGGATGCAGCAAATCAAAGGAAGGTGAGCAGGAAAATCTAAATAAGTACAGTTATCCCCCTATCTCCCCCTCAAAAAAACAGCCTTCACAACTCTGACTTGAAGGTACCAATCAGCAGGAAATAAGATCCAATAACTGCAACATCAAAAGCAACACAACAGCCAGATTTGTCATAATCTTGCTAAAACAAAGTTATTAAGATGCCACTGTATTTTGTGTGAGTAACCTGTAGCCTGGTGGAGGTGCTAAACCAGAAGCAAATGATCAGGAAAACACAGTGCTTCCTCACTGAGAAAAAGGAAAGGATACAAAACAAGAAGCATGTTCAGCTACTGCAGAATGAAAGTCACCTTGAAAACTTCTCATTTCTGACAGCTGGGCAGATTGTGAAAACCAAATAAAGTCTCTTTGCAGGTGAACAGCAACTCATGGTGAAAAGCCAAAAGCCTGTTACTGTAGCAAAAGAAACTTCAGTAATAGATGCAGATAAGTGTGTATTTTCAAAACTTCTTCACTGATCACAGATTAGGACATTGAGAATCATCTGCATTTTAGGTCTCAATATATGATAAAATGATTTGAAATAGTAGAACAGAAAATATATTTTTAAGCACATGCTCAGGACTTTAAATAACTAACCCCTTCTCTCTCAAAACAGAAGCACAGAGTTTTCTTTTAATAACTAGAGCTAAGAGAAAAAAGTAAGGCATTTGAACAGCACAGACATGGGGAGCTGCCTTTCATATTTGGAATTCATTTTCCTCTTCAGTTTGACGTTACATCTTGAGCAAAACCGATGTAACGTGCTAATTAGGTCACAATGTTCCACCATATGCAAAAATACACAGTGTTAAATGCAAACATTTATGCATTGCTTCGTGCCATGGATATTCAGAAATAAGACAGTTGAAGATGCATACATAGTGAAGAAATTCACCTGTGCCAGAATGCCAAGGAAGGGAGACCAAACAAGGAGCAGTTAGATTGCCAGTGGCATTTTCCTATACCATTAAAAAAACTAATGGAAAATAGAGAACGGTGTTTCATAGGACTACTTGCATGAGATTAATCATTTCTTTATGTAAAGGACTGAAGAGGTTATATTGTATTACTATTTCACATTTTGACAAGTATTGGCTCTTTGGTTTTCCTTATGAATAAGGGATTTTTCTGATATCACAACAGTATTTCAGTGCAGTACAATCCTGCAACATTCCTTCAAAAAAAAAAAAATTAGAAGCACCTAGTGCAAAATCCCTCTGCACTACCAGCAGGTCACAGTTACTCAAACTTAATCTTCAGTTTATTTGGGATTTGCAAAGCATAGAGTACTTGCTCTGTATTAATGGTGATGTGTGTTCACAGAAGCACAGGAGGGCTGAAGTGGGCATGTCTGCATCCCTCTGCCCAGCCCTTGCCCCAGCAAGGCCACCCAGAGCAGGTGCCCAGGCAGCTTTGGAAGATCTCCAAGGAGGAGGCCCCACACCTCCCTGGTCCCTGTGCCAGCACTAAGCCATCTGCACAGCACTGAAGTGCTGCTGGATGTTCTCAGGAAACCTCCCGTGTGCCAGTCTGTGCCCATGGCCTCTTGTCCTGGCACCACTGAGCAGAGCCTGGCTCTGCCCTCCTCACACCCCCCTTCAGGTATTTACAGACATCGATGAAATCCCCCTGGAGCCTTCTCTTCTGCAGCCAGTTTATTTGGCTATAATTAAAACCCATGCATAATAGCCTAACAGACTAATATTTTCAGGTACAGCACTGCTCAACCAATCACACTTGAGAAACTATTAGCCTGCAGGACACGCTCCTGTACATCCCTTGGCAGCGGGACTAGCACCATGCCTGCCCTTTGGGCTGACGTGCCCATGGGGCCAGGCCGGGGCCCTGCAGTCACCCCGCAGGGTACAGGGGTGCCAGGCCCAGCTGGGCCCACGCGCAGCCAGACAGGCCGCTGACGTGCGAGTGCAGCACGAAACGCGCTGTCACTCAAATCCGGCACAAAACGCCTAAAGTGGATTCTGGATATTCGCTGGGTATTTTTAGTTTGCTCTTAAAGGGAACGGCATCCCTTATCTGCAGCTCAACCGGCAAAATTAAATTCTATTTTCATCCTAGGGCTTTCTTCACAAGTTTAATGTTATAAATAAGAAAGAGATGTGCAATTCCACAAAGAATGAAAGAAATCTTGTTTTTATAGCAAATAGCTTCCAAACTGCATCAATAAATATACACACATTTATAACTGAAAAATACTTTGGTCACACGAAAGACAAGCATATACAAAACAAGGCAAATTCCTGCCAACTGGGAATAAAGTATTCAGCTTGGAATTCCACAGAAATCATTCACACAATCAAAAGAGCCGTAAGGAAATGAAAATCAGACTCTTCCTTCCCAAAGTCGTGGCATTTCTTCAGCATCAACACATACATATTAGTTACATGTATGTATATACATACATAGGCACATCTGTTCCTAATTTATGTAAAACAGTTCCATTTTTTTGGTGCTGTTGTTAAGAACAATGAAAACCAACTTGGAAACACTGAACATACAAAATAACTTTTGGAGACAAAGACTGCTGAATCTTGGTCTGAAAAGCAACTTCACACATTAAAATTAAAGGGGCTTTCTAGTAGCTAGGTTCTCACACATCCCTCAATTTCTGTGTTAATTTCACTGGAAAAAACAGTTGGAACAACACTGACTGGACTGATTCCTATTCTGAGAATTAGGAAATTATACATTTTATTACTCTAAAACCTGAACAGTTGATGGAGTCCTGAAATGACTAAATGCCCACGGGCACCGTTAAACCCAAACCTGCCACTAACGATTGCTTCTATCAATATGATGTCAGGAGGCATTTCCAGCCCTGCATCTCGGTGCAAGTCTCCTGTGTATTTAATTCTCCACAGCTGAAGAAAATGAAAGCCAAGTGCAATAAACTGATTACACGATGATTAATGCTGATTAATGGGGAATGACGACATTTTACATGCGGCATTCAGTAAATTCAAAACACTGTTCAAAGGGATCTTTAAAGAGTAGTCACAATAATTCATTACTTCAGTCACAATCACCAAGAGCTCCAAAAATTGAGTAACACACAGAACAAAATACATACTATTTAAACGGAAATAAGGTACAGTCACATTACACATCCTGGCAATCATTCACAGCCTATTAAATCCAGCTTACATTTCCAGGAAAGTCCTATTATAGACCCACCTTACATCCAAACATTAAAGATATTGTGTTGTTGGTACATGCTACTTTACAGTGGCACAGCATCGGAGAAAAACAATCCAAGTTTTTTATGCTAGGAGACATTTTTTCAGACCCTGTGCACTTCAATCGATCCACGACTGAGATTCCAGAAAAATGCCTCTGTAAGCGCTGCTTGCTGCCTGTCTTTGACATTTATCCTAGGTCCATAGTGTTCAAAAATAAGCCTTTATATAAAACAGCTTGAATCCTTCAGGAAAAAAATTGCTTCATGTCAGAAATCAGATCTTAAGAAGAGCAAACAAAAAAAATCCTGTGTCCATTTTTAAAAATGTTCGAGTCAGCTTTACATGTAATTACATTAGCGTCAGCCTGGAGCGACAACTGTACGACGGCCCCAAGTAACACTCAGATCCTCACACCAGACCCCAGGGTCAGATCCACCGCGGCTGCTCCACCTGCTGCAGTGCAAGGTCTGCGATCTCCTCCTCCATGAAAATAGAAGCAACTCCAGCAGAGCCACGATGCTTGGTGTGCGCTGGTTGCTTAGGGGAGGGGCAAGATGTTGCAGTAAGGGACTCGCCGCACGGCCCGCCAGAGATCAGCCCAACACTTCCCGCAAGGTGCTTTCGCACTGCACCAATGAGCATGTGAAAACCCTTTTTAAAATCAGATGTGTGTAATTATAAAACCGGGAAGTTGTAAGCTTAGCAGCAGGGTATTTGCTGAGCTGCAGCTTGCACAGCTTTGTCAAGGAGCTCTCAGCAGACCGTGGAATGAATGGCTATGGGATATTTAATCCTCATTTTCTAGCATTAAAAATTCAAGGTTAATGAAACGTTAAGAAATGTTAACTGCTGAGTAAAACTCCTAGCGGTCTACAAAAGCAATAAAACAGCAACAGAAAGACACAAATATTCTCCAACTTCAACACAATGAAATCAGAAGCTGCATTTCCCCCCCCTGCTGTCTTTAGGAAGTGAGGAAAAATTTGGAGTATCCATCACTTTGGTTACGAGCCCCTCTCAGTAAAGTATTTAATTTCAAGAAATGGTACAAGTGAACACTTGAAAAAGAAAAAGTTTACAAAAAATACTTCTTTTCCTTAGAAAAAAGTAAATACAGTCACTGCCTCCTTAAGATTTTTGTTACTTGTTGTCTAAGACATATTTATTAAAAAAAAATATGGTTCTGGTGTTGTTGTTTTTTTTTTTTTTGATTGCATCCTATAAAGACTCAATTCCTTTTTTTTTTCCTCCCCCTCCCCCCAGAAGCAGAGTCCATGCAGAATTTTAATGTATTTCTGTATTTTGACATCACACTATAGAATTTGATCAAGAGCACATTCTCTGTGATTTCTCTCCCAGAAGCTGACAAACCTTTACCAAAAATAAAAAATCAATTAAATAACTGTAAGTCATAACTTCAATTTTAAATTGTACTGAATTATACTTTTAAAAAAGCAAGCACTGAATACTCCCAGAGAAGTCTGCTCTCCTCCTTTAGGAGGAGACTGTTCACCTAAGTTTAAGTCTCTAGCAGCCTGCCATCATCTCCCTTTTAATTCACCCGGTTTACCTGATAAGCAGCCCTTGAGGTAAGAAGTGTAATGTAGTGAAAAATGCACGTGCACACTTACAGCTCAGAAACAAGGAGCTTCATGAACTATACTGCAATCAGTCATCTTAACAAACGTGCAGACTGATGAAACCAAAACTATGCCAAAATGTCTAGAGAAAAATGTGCAACTCTGCCCTCAATAAACCTCAAAATGAACTTCATTTGCATGAGGACCTCTTTCTTGGCAAAAGATGCTATACTAACAAGCATAGTTTTCTTTCCAACATGTGCTATGTATGACCTACACTTGCTCACCGAATAACCTTAGACATCGCATCCTACAGTAGGACATCTGCACGGATGGGCAGAAACAGTAGCAGACCAAAGAAAAAAGCTCAAGTGGAACAAGAAAATAAATAACATGCACACAGATGTATCTTCTGTATGTATGTGTGTTGGGATAAGCTTCACTTGCACATACATTTAAATCCAAGGGCAGCCTTGAGTATAATAGAATCAGCGAGGAATCTAGAAAAGCCCCCTATTTCCCTCCAGGTGGTTGGGGGTCACGGCATACAATCTCTTGTCTGAAGAACTAGGGCAGAGCACAAGTAAAGATAAGCATAAACATCACACACAAGAAAGGAAAAAATATACAAGGGGAAAGAAAACAGTAAAGTACTGCCCATTCCACAAAGAACAGAAAAATGTTGCTATAACACAACGCAGTCTTTTCTATATGCTCCAGATCAACAGTCTATTTTACTTCCGTACATCCAATCATACTGCAACAGTATTACTTCTACTGAAATACATAGCCAAATGCATGGCAATTTCATGAGAAAGTCAAACAGGAAAAGCAACTGGAGTGTTGCACAAATAGCTTTTTGCGATGCAGAAAAAATAAGTTCTAATGTGCCATGGGCATAGGAGAATCAATAAGAGAAAGATATAGTCTACACATCTACAAAGGATTCAGTCAGTAAGATATGAAAGAAGAGAAAGCTTAAGTAACTTCAGGCGATTACATTCACATTGTTGATGAAGGCCACATATAACATCTGAATCTTTCAGCCATGTCTTTACAGCTCTAGGCAAATAAATCGGCACATTACATGACAGAACTGCCTTGATCTTTACACAAAATGCAACTTTCGAGAATATCATATCTCGTCACACACAAGCTTAAAAATACAATACTTAAATTTGGAATGTTTAAGTATAGTTTGCTGACTAAATACCAAAATTCAACTGTAACGGTTTCACTTGCTCAAAACAATTATTTGCACTCCGAGGCATCTTAAATATGTAGTGGTGAACATAAAGATTCCAGAGATCTGAACAAAATCATATAAACACCCGTACTCAGAATCATATCTACTTCTGAACTCTTCATCTCCCCATATAACAATTGCTCTGATTCCAATTGAAAGTTAGATTAACATTTCAAAAGACAAAAAACAATTGATTAACACATGAAGCCACTGTTAAGAAGAATGTGGCCTTAACTCCTTATTTAACAATACCCCTTCCCAATTTAGAGGACAGTTTTGTGTTCTTAAGAACAATCATGAGCTCGTTCAGTCTGAGCCCTTGGTTTCCATTCTGATGATCCAAAACAATTTTTAAAATGGAAGATTGCAAGATGAATTGTTATAACTTCTTTCTAATGCTGTCATTTGTGAGGACAAGAACAAAGCTGTATTCATTGAACACAAAAGAACAAAAACCTAAACTCTCTTCTTGGACAGGATTCCACTCGATATCATGAAAATGTAAAAATTACAGTTCTGTATTTAAAAATTTCTAAAGAAACAAATTCAAAGCTTTTAAGAACCGATGTTTACTCTGAATTGATACCACTAAAACAACTTTTCATGTTTACGAGAAAACTATATAAAAGTGAATTGCCTTTATTTCAAGTTTCTTTTGAATGTTACTTGGCAATAATGCATCTTCACTCATGGCTCCCACATGTCCAATAAAAATACCAACATCATTAAGATCTTTAATTAGTAAGCAAATGTAATTTTGTTATTATCATAAAATAAGAAAGCTGTTATTTCCAAGACTCCCTGAGATAGAAAGAATCAAGAGTTATGTAGTATCGAAAAAGCACTACAATCCCTTCAGGAACCTAGTATTTCTGTTCAGCATTTACCCACGATTCTTGACTGATTGCACGTACTTGTACCAGTTCCATCAATCTACGCGCTGCACCCATATTCTCATACAATATAGGTATGGAATCAACAACGTCATAAGAAGACCTGGAGTTTTTAAATAGCATGAGGAAGTGCATGTCTAATTTGGCAAACACATCACTTGGTCAGAATGCCAAAAGGAAAAAGACTACACTAACCTTCATATTGCTTTAAATAGAATACGTCCCCTCAGTATCACTGAGGGCACCTGTCAGTTTAGCAGGATTCTAGTTTAGGTTCCTCTTCCCCTCAAGCGTACCTTGAACTTGTATACCTCCAGGATACGTAGCATAATGCAATAAAAAATAAGATACTTTTTAGCATTAGATGTAATTAAATCTAATAAACATATTTTAACCTCTTTTCCTCATAATCTTCGCACATACAGATATTGAAAGAATACACAGAACTCCAAAATGAATTTATGTGAGGAAGCTATGGTACTGGTTTAAGATTACCTCATACTAACAGAGAGCCCTAAAGCAATGGCTGTAACTCTATCCTTTACTCAAGGAGCAGTAATTCTGTAAGCAATTTCTATAAGGTTAAATGAAATCTGAACGCCAGTTTCATAAGCAGGAATGTCTGGTGCTAACTGCATCCATGAAGCTCTTTGGCTTTGCTGTTGTAACTCTTTAAAATGCAAGATGGCTATTCAAACAAATTTTGAGAAACCAGTCAAGAAACGCACTGCTTGTTTCTGCGTGCTCTATATTGCCAGAAAAATGGTCTGCACAGTACTTTTAGGCAAACAGATTTATTTACTGAGAACACCATGACCTGAAAATTCCCCTTGTAAAAGTTAACTTCAGCAGCTGTTTCTATTTCAGAAAAACCTTTTGGGCAGCTTGGCCAAACTCTGCAGGAGTTAAACTGTGGCTGCTGTTGCAGCTTCAGTTTAGAACACTGATGTGCATCTATCCATCCTAAGGAGCTTCACACACTCTCACACACAAAATTTGCAGTGCCCATTCAACCCAACCCATATATGCCCAAAATAATCATCACTGAACACACACACAAAAAGAATCCTTTGCATTGTTTTGATAAAAGACATACATCAACAACAGAAAAATAATTCCTGGGAGAGTTAGAGTATTGTAAATAGAGCTGTCACTTCAGTTTTCAAAATCTTTAGTAACACAGCCCCATTAACTTCAGAAGGAAGGTGAAATGCTATTTTGGAAAGAGGAATTTGATTAATAGCACCACATTTTTTTAAACTTGCCCTGCAGGGGCATTTAAGCCAAGAACAGGTCCTATGAACAGTCATTTCTCAGTGGGTGTTCATGATTTTCTCCCAGTTTATTCCAAGCCTGAAATTGTTAAGTGGAAGACAGATCTGGGACATCACTTTGAAGAGGTCCTTCATAAGCCCTGATAAGTCAACCCAAAGCATGCACAAGAATACTTTACTTCCCAACTGACTGACCATCTGCATGAGCATTTTATCATAAACTTGTTTTTGAAGTTCTCTTCAGTAAAAAAATAAAAGAGTGAGAGAAAAATCTCATATCATATCAGAGAAAGAACCCTGAAGTGTCTGCAATGTTATGTCCTCTATATGCAAAAATAATCAGATTGCAAGACATTGGCTGCACTGATGGACTGAGGAGCATTCCAAAATAAAATTTCACCCTCCTCCTATTAAAAAAAAAAAGCATACCTTGACAAATGTTACAGGAAATCATTCTTTATATGGCAGTTATGAGGCCCTCAGAAGCTCACGCTTCAGAATTTAGAAGGCCCAGAGAAGAACCTCTTCCACTTCCTCCTGATATTTTCAAAGTAATTTAACCCTCCTGAAGCACGCCTTCACATTTTCGGTTTCCACCCAAGAACTTCTTGAGAATTAGAGGTTACAGAACTCACTAGTGTGACTGCTATGAAATCCATAACTCATTGTCATTCCATCCTACTTGGAAACCACAAGACCAGAGAGAACACCTTTGTAACAAGGTAGGACTGAAAATGGATCCTCTTGCAAACTTCAAGTCCAATAATAAGGAGGTAAATACAACAGATAGAAACACTATGGCCTTTTTCTTCCCATTAGATGGCAATCTCCTCAGTTAAAGTCACTGCTGAAAGGGAATTTGATTATATCAGTAACATCTTTGTGAGAAAAAAAAAAACAGAAAAGTGACTATTCTGGATAGACTGTACTCTGACTGGAATACAACTGAGATAGGAGATCCCTGAAGTAGCGTAATGCTTCTTGACTTCAAACATACTAAACTTGTTCAGAAACTGCCTGTGGTGGGGGCAGCCTTTGCTGGCAGATCAGTCCCCACCCAACCGCCTGCTCACTTCCCACTTGGAAGGATGAGGGAGAAAATCACATGGGCAAGAGAAAAAAAATACACAAAGGTTGAGATGAAGAAAGTGTAATAACCGTGGGGGGGGGGAAGAGTGATGCAAAGGCAATCACTCACTGGCTCCCAGCAGCAGGGTGGTGGGACTGATGCCCAACCAGACTCTAGCCAACAGCTACAATGGAAGAACTGTTTCCCAGTTTTACCACTGAGCATGACATTAAAAGGTATAGAACATCTCCTTGATCCCTTTGGGTCAGCTGGGTCCCCTACAGCCTCTTGCCCACTCTCTGCCTACTTACAGGAGCAGCAGAGTGATACAACAGAGAAGGCCTTGATATTGCAAACACTACTCAGCTAAAACACTTGTTTTGCTGGGGGTAAGACATGGTGTGGAACGAGAGAACATTTTTTCAGGGATTTTTCTAGAAGAGATAATGCACTGAAGACCCCTCAGCTATTGAAGGTCTGCTCAGAATCTGACTCATTTAATCCATCTTTTGAAAGAATCCCTTTAGGAGCAGCAGTTTTCAATCGTAGAGTGTCTTTTATGTGATCTATGCAATGTAGCTAAGAAAAGAAGCATTGCTGTTGAGTGTCTCAAACCATTAATCAAGCATCTGCACCTCCACTGGAAAAAAAATGAGGGCAGAAGGGTTAATAAAAAAAAGTGAAAAATTGGGGAGAGGAAATAGAACTGTATATATTTTTTGTCCAGTGAAGCCTCATGCTACTCCAAATTCATTTCAATGGCTGTTCACATTTCCCCAACTCAACATTCAGAAAAGACAGCAATTTGCCATATTTCTGCTCCACTGTTTTGATGTAGTACCACCAGAGTAGGTTCTAAGAGCCACTCACAGCCCGTGAAGATAACTCAATTATAGAATAGTTTACTGAGAGCAGGAGAGAATCTGGGCACCAGCAGTATTCTACTGATGCTCAATTATCTGCCACATTTAACTCTACCCCAAAACTACTTACAGCTTGTACCATCTCTTTTCTCAGCTTCTCTGTCCCCCATAGCCATCAGACCCCCCTGGCGCAGCTGCTATTCAGCCAGTTCCTTCCCAGTACCATTACGTGGCTTTGCTCTGCACTTGCTGCAGAACTTGGCACATATCCTTGCTGAGATTAATTGTCTTCTAACCCAGTTCTCCAAGTCACCGAGATCTCCCTGTGCCAAGGTCCTACAATATCTTCTGTTAGTCCTTTCTACTAGGGGGGTGTCACGTCATTTTGCTTGGAGCGTGTTGTGTCATCATTTCAGCAACTGGTGGTTGGACTTGCATCGGCAGTTTACGAAAAAAGCTTCAAAATAATGATTCTAGACTAAATCCTGCTCATCAGCCCTGCATAACCATGTTTCTAAGCCACAGTACTTCAACAAGAATCCATTACCTGTCCTTGTAAAACATCAGCAGCTATGGGTAAACTAATTGCACAATTCTTCAAAACTGAGTTTTCCTTCTTGAAATGTTTCAGCAAGATGCAATACTTTCCTACAGAAAATAGTGTCCTACTATATCTTTGAATTTACTGCAAAGTTAGCATCCAGATACCTTAGTCAATGTGATAGCATGTTAAAATACCATTGCAAATGTAGGTCTTTCTTCCCCTCCTTTAGAACACCCAGAATATCATACTTTAGCTAAAAAGACAGACAAGTTTTTAAATAACCAAGTGGAGGAAAGCTATTAGATCAGAAAAGCAGTGCTGAAAGAATAGTAACTCTTAGAAGAGAAATGAAAGTAGTTGGAAGTATAAAGCTTTTTATATCTGTTATAAAACCAGAATCAGATAAAAAGTCATTTCTCCAATTTCTCTCACATTTTCCCAGGTTAATACAAGGTTAAACTGAACTAAACAAGAAAGAGCAAAGAGTAGGAAAAGAAAAAAAAAAAAGAGAGAGAGAACTCCTCAGCTTGGGCACACTCACTTTGCTTTTGATTCAAAATTAGTTTATCTTATTAGTCCATTAGTATATCTGGGCTGATAAGTTTTGCTAAGAATTACTTGATAAAAGTGATTTGGTTTTGGGGAGTATTTTTTGGTTGGTTGGTTGGTGGGGAGAGAGAGATTATGTGTGCACACATGTTTAAATAAAGAGAAGCCTTCTGCATTGCAACATAAATCCTCTGAATTAGAAAGGGCACCAAGAACTTTGAATGCAGAATCACAAAACATCCTGTGTTGGCAAGGGCTCAACAAGGATCATCACGTCCAGCTCTTGTCTCCACACAGGGCAGACTAAGAGTTAAAGCATACATTAACAGCATTGTTCAAATGCTTCTTGAATATCAGCAGGCTTGGGGCCATGACCACTCCCTCCTGGTGGGAAATAAAATAATGCAAAGCATCAACCAAGATTTTAGGGTTTCAGGATCAGCAAACCTGTATCCTGTAATCCCATACCATAATTCTGCACTCTTCCCCAGCTTTCAGAAGCATCTCCTCGTATTTCAAATCTTAGGGGGCAGAGAAAGCCATGCCAAGTTCCCTAAAACACAGATATTCACGTTTTCATGCTCGTCCACTTTGAAGAAAAATATAGAAGAACAGTAGAGGGCAGCATTTCTCCATTCGCAAGGGCTTCTTCACCTGCTGCCAGCAGCAATTAAAGACAAGGATGTAAAACACAAGACAGCCTTACAGTACACTGTTTCTTTTTCCAAAGTCTCCATTTTACAGCAATACACTTTCACAGCCTATGCTATACAAGCATCAGAACTGAAGCAAAACCAGGGGAAAAAAAAACTCATTTTGCCAGGAAGTCACTCTATTTTTATAAATTATTACAGCATACGATTTGCTGACTAAAATCTCTCCAATGTACTGCTCATAAATAGTGCACTAGTGATGAAAAAAAAAAGCCTTTATTTTTTTCATTCTCTGAATAATTATATGAAAACATTTTAATGGGAGAAAAAGTTTCTAAGATCATTAATGACTACCTAGGAAGTTGAAATAATCTTATTTTTAAGTTAACTTTCCATTTAACATCAGATACATACTTTTATGATCCTTCTGACAGGAGTGGTACATGGGAAAAATCTACACTAAGAGTACTTACACGATTTTAGGTGAATAACAACCCTTATATTCGGGCCTACTACCCACATCTGATCCTTCAAAATTACGCAAAGTGAGACAGATCTTTCCGCTGCATTTCTCAACATAAACTCCTAATAAACAACTTAATATGATCTTTAAAATCACCAACTCCATCATAATGAGTTAGTATCATCTACATCATTATTATAAAAGGCTTTCATTGCACTAATTACATTTAGCAGCAGGAATCTTTTGATTTGCAGCTTCAATTTATTTTGGTTTAACTCTCATTGTTCCTGTTCTAACATCCTGTTTGACAAGTCATTGCTGTCTTTGTATTTCGGAAGTATATTCCCTTTGTAGTCGAGACAAGCTCTTCCACTTTTCCCCCCCACAATTCAGAGTGGCAATTATAGAGCACTGCATAAAACAGCACTTTTCAATATCTTAAGTTGCCCAGATGGTCTCTAAAGAGTATTTCACAACCAATTAGAATTAAAATCAGGAGAAGAGTTAAAAAGACCGTGTGAAAAAACCACCTAGATCAACCTCATACTTTTCTGCATTCCCTTGAATTTCAATTACTTTCATAACATCAGCTGTGTACATGAGATGCTGTGAACAACCCAGTAGGAAGGGAGAAATAGGGAAATTGATGCCTATCAGATAAGAGATCGTGATTATTTCTAGGAAATTTTCTACAGAAGACTTAAGATGCACTAACTATTAATGAGTCACTCAATTTGCCACTCCTCCTCATCTGGAATTGTTCTAATGTACAGAGTCCCACTTCAGCAAAGAACAGTGCAGTGGCTGAAGCACTCAGAGGCTGTTTACGTGCACTGAAGGAAGATGAAAGCAGAAGGTTAAAAAAAAGGCTTTATGTAATAAGACAGTCCTACTTACAGCTTCTTAAAAAAGTTAAATCGTTATCAATCCTAACTAGAGAAAGCAGTGAACAAAAAGGGGGGGAACTATGTGTGTGTAAACACCTGGGTTGTTTTTTTTTGTTTTTTAATAAAAAATAAACTGAAGAATTAAAAACTTCTTTCCAGTAAAAGACTTGTAGGAAGATACAGGAATCTACTACAAATCTATTGTGTACTATTTGAAATTACTGTGTATTTCTCAAGAGACAACGAATAAAGAAAAATTAAAAGTTGTCTGTTATAGAAGAAAAATTGACTAAGTTCAAATATTATAATATTCCTAGAACTTCAGAGTTACTACAAAAAGAAAAAGCCAAGCGTGTCCAAGAGGAAAGCTCCTGAGCTACCCTGCTTGCACACCCCTGCACACATCTCACAACACATGAGCAAAGCACTCCTTGGGAGAGTCAACTGCACCAAGGCAATAAAGGCACCACAAACAGGTAGCAAAACACAGCTACCACACAGCTTGTTTTTCCAGTATGAAAGATAGGCCACGCTAGTAAGTAAAAATTCAATGCAGAGCATTCTGTTGCAACAGAACACTTGAGAGAAGCCTAAACCATGGCTGGCACATGCAGCCTTGCACAGATGAAGGAGAAAAAGTGTCCTCAGCATTCATTACAAGGTATGTAGACACAAGCAAACCCATTGTTAGAGAACATACAAAGGAAGTAAGGGAATCTCTCTTCCAGGCATTATGGGTTTGTCACTAAAATGCCCTATGGACTGCTCATTCTCTACTGGGCATTCAGACGGGTTCAGAGAATGCTGATGATTTCTACCCACATTGACCTTTAAGACAGCAGCCCTCAGTTACACGTCCTAATACTTCCCTAAGTATTGGCATTTCATTAAAGCATATCCTTCCCTCCTCCAAGCCCATGATGCAGCAGTGACTGGTCAACAAAATCACCACTTATGAAAGTATGTTAATATCGAGTAATATCCACTGACAGTGTATCAGGCTATGATTAAGAATCAAATTTTTAAAAAGTGAAAAGAAAAGCAATCTTCACATTAAAAAGCCCTGGTGAAACTTACTGCATTTGCAAATCAAGTGCTGCACCAGCCTGTGAAACAGAACTGACAGCGGCGTATGAGAAAAATCAGCCAGTGAGTTCAGCCCTCCTGAAATCACACTTCAAGGAAGAGAAAATCCTACTTGGATATTTTATTTTTTTTTGAGAGATTTTTTTGAGTTGGGTTGGGCTTTTTTTTTTTTTTAATGGATTTATTTTTTGAAGAAACCTAAATACCCCTGCCTGCTGAAGGAATCGTGCTGGAGACCATATGCCCAACTATGAGCAACCCTATATTTATTCACCCACTCTTTTCTCCCAGTTTTCATTACAACAGGAAACTGTGCCAGAGCTGCTCACTCTGAGGGTCCAGATTCATGAGCGGCAGCCAAAAAGACCAAACATTTCAATTCTCCTGTAGAGAAAATAGCTTCTCTCCTCCCCTTCTCCTTCCAGAACTGGTGAGCTGTTAAGCCCTATCATTTTACCTGCCTTTTCAGATGCAGCTGAGCCAATTTAACTGCTCCATATACTACAGTTCTCCGTTCCAGCAGATACCTTTTCATAGCTCCAAGTACTCAGCAGACTTCTCCATGAGCTGCTTTAACTCACTATCCAGCAGAAAAGCATGTTGCACTCTACTGGGCTTCTAGCACATGAGCATTAAAGAAGAGAAGCTGGAAGTATTCTCAGTTGCAGCAGTCTGACAGAATCATAGAATGGCCTGGGTTGAAAAGGACCTCAAAGATCATCGAGTTTCAACCTCCCTGCTGAATGCAGGGTTGCCAAACACCAGACCAGGCTGCTCAGAGCCACATCCAGCCTGGCCTGGAACACCTCCAGGGACGGGGCATCCACAACCTCCTTAGGCAACCTGTTCCAATGGATCAGCACCCTTGATACATCAGGCCACTGTCATATCTGAAGCTACAGATTGAACTCTTCTCCCACAATAAACAAGGACAGATAGCAAACCAAAACTGATTAGGATTAAACACTTCACTTTGTTACTCCCATTAACCCTACCTGAAAAATTACTCAAGTTGAGATCACCAGCTCCTCTGAAATAAACACACAGTTCCAGAAGGGAGCTCAGAAAATGCTTTGAAGGAATCTTTTATATTATTCCCCTTTTTACTGCTGCATTCAGCACCCTCTCCAATCTAAATATATTGCACACAATGATCTCAGAGTCAGTTCTGGAAACACTGGTATTTTACAGCCATTTGTTGCTAATCAAACACATCTAGAACTCATGCAGTAACAAGATGTAACAAATTTCCACTACAAATAAGTAACTAGTAAGTACAAACTTAAGAATAAAAATTCAAAATCTTCTAGTAATATTCATCAGCTTCATATAAGCACGCCAAGAGTTGATCCAACTACCCCATGTCTTCAGTCAAACTAGAACAAATACAAATTTTGCTGGCATGATGCATTCCTGCCTGGAGAACTAGGCAACTCTAGTAACTTTATCAATGAAATGATCAAGTTAAAGCTTCTAAATACTTAGTCTGTTTACATGTGTTTGCTTATTCTTTGTAAATGACCTATCCCTAGAGATAACCTGCATATGAAGCACATGCCACAGACTGATACCTTTGTCCTGTATTTTATGTGCACTGCGGGAAGATGGACAAATCCATATAAAAGAAAGCCACCTAAGTTTACTAAATACAGAGCAATTGCCTTCCTCTCACAGGTCTCCTGGGCCAGGGCAC
Organism: Numida meleagris; assembly: GCF_002078875.1. Classification (NCBI taxonomy): domain Eukaryota; kingdom Metazoa; phylum Chordata; class Aves; order Galliformes; family Numididae; genus Numida; species Numida meleagris. The sequence continues at coordinate 14,992,430 of NC_034412.1, forward strand.
TGGCGGCTGGTAGAGTATCATGTCAACAGAAAGATGATGATTTAAGAAAAACCCCTTGGAGAGAAGTTAAAGAGGTAAAGCTTACTGTATCCTTGTAATTGATATACAGTAAGACAAACATTTTCCTAATGATTTGCTTTAGGCTATTTTCTTAGGCTTTCTTCATACTGTTTCTCAGATTTTATGCTTCAAGTCACTATACCATTTCCATTGCTGTCACTCTGAGCCATCTTCAACTTCTTCTTCCCTCCTGGTGTCTTCACTCATCATCATCAAACCTATTCATCCACAGAACTTACACAAGTCACCTTTCAGTTCTGTCCATGGAATCTGAAATACAGTATTTTTTAAGTTCTTTAGTTCAAACTTTTGGATTTAACGAATCTCTCACTGTCTCTGGTCTTCTTTATTTGCTATGTAAGAGTTAGAAACACGATCCCTGGCCAAAATCCAATCTGAGCAATAAAACTTCAAGTAGTCTTTACAAGCACAAAGAATACCTGCAGTGGGGATGTCATTTCTCCCAGCATGACTACAAGTTCAGTATTCTCCCCTTGTATTCCTCATCTTTTTTTGTCAGATACCCTTTAAGTCCACCTACAGTACGCATTCCTCACTTTTAACAGCACACCTCATCTCCTATTCTGAATGCCAATGAGCCAATCCTTAGTCTGCAGGCAGCCATCCTTCATTCTGACACCTACCAGCCATCCTAGCAGGCAGCTGTTTCTTTGGCATTGCTTTATACTTCAAGATTACATACAGTAGCAGTTTCATACCATCTGCCAACACTGCCAACATTACTGTGATGCACAGGTTTTTTTTCTTTCACTTCCCAAAGTTTTTATGATGACTGATTCTGCACCCATTTCTTCAACATTAGAACCAGATGGCATATCAAAGCCAAGTGGTATCTTATTTGCACTACTCAATTGGCTCAGCAGACAACCATGTTCTATATGCAATCCAATACATTTGGAGATCTATTTGTTCTTTAGTGAAGACAAGAAATGGTGGCAAAATGAAGTTACGTGTGCCAACTTTGAAGGGCTGTTGTGGACTATTTAACACTCACAGTATTTAAGCTTCTGATGTATTTACTTCTCACGTAACTGAGTTTCTATTTCTATAATTTTAAATTCACAAAATTCTAGGATTTGTTCCTCTGTTTTAAGAATGCATTCTCCTTTGGGCCCACCCAGTGATTTCTGCATCAGGTTTACACATGAAAGCTTATATAGCAGTTGTTCCCATTTTTACACCCTTGCCTCCATCACTTCTTATTTCCTTCGAACATTAGAGTCTACCCACAGTACCTCCAAAAATTTAAAAGCTCACAAAAACTTCTCATTAGGTCTTTTCATAGACTTTGTTATACCATATCTGAAATACTGGGACAAGTCCTGCAGAAAGCCACCGAGACACTGAAGAAGCTGGAGCACAATGATGAAAGGGTCAGGGAACCTGGAGAAACAAGAGCTTCAGGCAGAGCTAGCAGCAGCCTTCTTACACCTAAGAGGAGTTCAGGGAGAAAACCAACATTGGCTCTTTGCAGTGCACTGCAGGAAGACAATGTTAAAAAAGCCAGGGTGAGGGCAAATGAGGGAAGTACAGAAGGCATCAAAAGAAGAAAAAAAGGGCCTGTATTTATGAGAAAAAAATTAATCCTCAGACCATGCTGCCAGAAAAGGTGTCAAATCTCAGCTGCTAGATGTTTACAAGCCCTAACCAGCCAAAGCCCTATGTGACCCATTTTGAGTTTGATGGTTGGGTGAGGTTACTTCCACAGGAGAGATTCTGTACCTGTAGGCAGCAGGTGAGGAGGAACAGGAGCTGCGCTCTGTGCTTGGGCTCCTGCCTTGCACAGCCACATTGCTGCTGGTCCAGATGACCAGCATTTTCAGTGACACCTGATTTACATTTAATAATTTGGGTGGAAAATGAAATAAAAATTTAAAAATAGAAACCTTCATCTTTCTCTTTGGCACTAAGCAGATAGATCATACATGCTCATCCTCTTCCACAGACACCACATTTTGGAACAAGGTACTGGACTGGACAGACAGTACAGTGGAGCTGTCCGAGCAGTATACTTTTTGGTGTTTTGAAACAAAAACTGTATGCAACAATCATACTTCTGCACTACTGTCTTACGAGGAATATTATTTGAAGAAATTTTAAAACAGATGTTTAAATTTAATGATTTTACTGAGCATATATGACTTAACAAGTATGTTAACAAAGACTGCTCAAAAACTGCTCTTCTGGAAAAATCAAAATATACAGATATGAAAAATCATTAAGTGTCATGTACTCATTTAAAACTGTTACTTAAATAAAGTCATTACTGTAAGCGCAGCCCACGTGCCTGCTCTTAATAGTATCCATGGTTGCAGTGATGCAAATTTGCCTACCTACATCAAACCAAATGTGCCCACATAAGGAGAGAAAAAAGCCCTGCATTAATCAGTGTTCTTTGCGCTGGATGAGTGTGAAGAAAAGCAGTAGTTTAAGGACTTATTTGCCCATCACAAACAGATCTTCATTCTTAATTAAATATAGCACAATGATCAAAGATCAAATTAGGAAAATCTCTCAAATTCATTAAAGAAATTGATCTCCCTGACCAAAATCTCTACTTTGCTATACTAAAATAAAAAGTAACAATGACTCATTTCAAATATTTCTTCATTCAGTTAGGAGGAAAGGGAAGTATTTAACAGCACTTCTAACCCTATCATACATTTCTTTAACGCTGATTTCAAATGTCATACGCATTAATTTACATCGGAGAATTAGTTTTGTGCACAGCATCAAGGAATGCGTTTTCTATTAGATTACAGCCTTCGAGTCATCAGATGTACTGACGTTCACAGAGAAGGAAACAATACTTTTATAAGCTTCACTTTAAATAAACAGCTTCAGATGAAGATGCCAGGCAGTACAGCAGCAACATTTAGCTAAATGAGGCCAGAACCTCACGTTAAACAGCCAGGATGGATTAAGAGGTGGTGGGTAGCTCCAGGTAGAGATGTACAATCAGCCTAAGCCAACCTAAAGACTCCTGTTGGAGTAAGGATGATCTCTTCCTTTTCTGCGCATCATTGCTGTGAACAGCCGAACTTGTGCAAGTGTTAGCTCTCATGGGGCTAGGCTGGCTGAAACACAATCCTTTCTCGCCAGAATCAATTTTCACACGTCTTAACTTTTTGTATGAATCATTCTTCTGCTCACTGAGATCATTATCTGATCCCAATATCACTGTAGCAAAAGGAGTAAATCAGCAACATCGAAAAGTATTGTAATTAATCAAATTTGTGATTTTAAAGGGTTGGTTTCACTTCGAAAAAAACCAGCAGCTTGGACACCAGAAAGACTTCTTTGCTGGTGACCGATCAGGAAACTTCACCCATTCCAATCAGCCTGTGCTTCCCCTGTTTAAACCTGCAATTACTCGAATATCCAGGGAAAAAGGAGCAACGTAGGACAACAGTTTACCAATAACAAGAAAAATAAAAATCTTCAAAAAGACAACAACAGAACAGAAAGTCTCACCCCATCCACATTTTACAAGCATACATTCATATGCTTTGTTTATGCATCAGATTTTACCTTTAGCAGTTACATGGACTGCATTAAAAACAACCATAACTAAAACTTCTTTCTAGCACAGAAGTAATGGCACTAAGCTATTTGGGTGCCTTCATCTCAAAGAATCAAGATGCCCAGATTACAGAACATACGGAAATATATCCATCCCTAGCAGGACTTCCTAAATTCAGCATCTTCACTTTTAAACATGTCCTGAAAATGGTTATATAAAACATCACTTAGAATTCCACATTACAGAACAAAAAGCAATCTATTATATTAGCACATTCAAGGAGTGAATTTTATAGGAAAGAATCTTATTGCAAGATGACAAAAACAAATTCATCGTTCTACTTCATATGAGTTTTTCAATCTGCATAATCAGCTCTGACAAGAATTATGTTCTGTGACTGTTCTTAGCAACAACTACAGAATGTATGCTCACAATTGGTGCATTTAAAGTTAAAAAAACAACACCAGAATACCATCAAGATGTTCTCATTACAGGGAGACAAAAATGAAAAAGAGATTCAAGAACTTTTAAGACCAAGTATTAATCGAAAGCTTTATGATCTTACCTTTGTCGTTACAATGCATAAACAATCCATTGTTTCAGCATAGCAGATATCTTCCCAAACATTTAAGAAGCTTATTTTCAGTCCCAGCTAAAGATCATCTCAAACGAGAAGCACTCTTATTGAATAGTCAAAACAGTAGAATGTGTGCCAGGTTCCCCTTTGGATTCATTCAGAGGTAGAAATAACGTGAAGAAAAAAAGAGAGCAAGCTAAAATACAAATGCTTGAAGTTTCATGAAAGATTCTTAACCTATTTTGATTATCTATGTCTGAAAAAGTCGAACTTATCCTTGAAAATATCTTACAAAAGATGTCAAATCTCATTCCATACCAGTTAAGTGCCTCCTCATAGTCTGTTTCACATACTCCTCTTTCAGGATTACCTAACACATGAGAGTCATAGGGACTCATTTGATGAAATGCACTACAAAATTATTTTACAGCAAAAAAATCTCTGTTCAGCTTCTCTTAGCTTGTTACAATTTCTAAAATTAAGCTTTTGTTCAAAAATAGTTAAGGTTGCAAGCAAGCATTTTTCCTCTAACATCATTTCAGCATTAGCAAGCTGCAAAACAACTGATTTCTTAGGCAGTAATGAATGGAATATTCCACGTAGGACAGGGAGAGGAGAAAGTGGCAAGGAACGAGTAATGCATATTGCAAGAGAAACGCTATTTTGAGCCTCAAATTAACCTAGAATTTCATTTCCTTTTGTAATGCTGTAATGCAATGACAAGGCAAAGTTTGTATGCACAAGCATTGGCTTATCAGCCTGATTAACACAGCTGGGAAAAGTCAAACATTTGGACACTAAAAAAGTCCGTTTGTACTGCAAAACACTAAACTGGCAGCTTCATACACAGATAAGAACCTTGCTATATTAATCCAGCACACAAAGCACTGGAAGCAACTAGTTAACTCCAGTTCAGTTGTCTTCTCCTATTAAGTCTCTCTCCCCACTTTACTGCATACACAGGGAAGCATTTTGAAAAAAATACATCAATAGACAATTTTAAGCTTAAATTCTCATTTCTATTATTTTGTGTTTAGCCCACAATGTACAACCAGCCAAACCGATGGTATTTTGCATCAGCAAACAAGGCTAAAACATTCCAGGTATCTACCCAGGGCATTCTCACAATACCCTTTCTCTTTAAAAACAGGTTCCAAAATCAAGTCCAAGCAGCCCCTGGTATGCATTGCATTAGTACGAGACTGTTCTCTCTCCTTTTTCATCCTTCAAAGAGCCATTCTTCACATCACATCATCTGGAACAATAAAGCTGAATTCACTCCAAGCCCTCTGGATGCCCACGGGTGGCTGTGCCAGCACCTACCAGGCTCGGTGCCGCACTTGTCCCCGCACTTGCTGGCCAGAGCACCGCACCAGGCAGCAGCCCACCATGTGCTGCGGTCACCCCTGGCCCACACAAGCCTCAGGTTAATGCAGCTACTGCTCACACAGTGACATCATGGCCACAGGTGTGTGTCATGAGGAGATCCTGACTTTGAATGAGGCATACACATCCATGTCTTATAGCCAAAAACAGAACTAGTTTTGTTTTGAATGGGCGTCTCAATTGAAGCTTAACTCCTATGGAAGCGGCAGGGCTCAGGAAGCATAGACATTACAGCAGAAGCACCACATGTTGAATAGGATCAAATACTGGTTGGCAAGCCTCAGTTCACAACAGCTATGAAGCCAAACAACAATGCCATTTTCCCCTCAGCAGATGTAAGTAGAAAAATTCTGCAGTTTTACTCCACTGGACTCCCTGGCTCTGCTGTATTGTACACTGGGGGAAGAAAAAAGCCAAAAGAGAAAGAAGCTAAGAAATAAGGAAACTATTATTCCTAAAATTAAACATTTTATTTTGCAGACAGATGGTGCTTTTATAGGACATGGGAGAAAATAAGGACACTAGAAAATAATTTTCCAATTGCTAAATTACTGAAATAAAATCATTAAACAAGAAAAGCTTGCTCACATGCAAGCAAAAAAAATACTCAGTTCAGCTTAAATGGGATGTCAAGTTTTATCTTACACCATTCAGCCATCAAGACCAGGATTTTTACCTTGCACATCAAAATCAAGAGATTCACACTGTCTCTGCTGCCTCAGAAGCATTTCTAGTATGAACACCTAGGTGAAGCTTTCTCACTACAGAGATAAACATGCATCTTTCAGATTGATGTAAGACTCAACCTAGACAGAAGTATAAAAATTCTGAGTTTGGAAAACAAAGATGCAGCCAAGCAGCTGGAACCCTCCTTTATCAGAAGAAAAAAAAAACAGGCACAAAGCTCAATGCATTCAGGGTACTCCATGTACAGAATATCCTCGAATCCCCCAAGTCTTCTGAGAAGACTGGTTGTCCAGGTGCTTTGAGCAGAGAACTTGATAAAGCACAAGGATCCAAAAACAAGAGAAACTGAGCAAATGCCTTTTTAGGTGGCTTGGCACACATCTAGAAGTGTCTCTAGTGTCTAGCCTAAGGCACACAGCCCACGTATGTTTCTTGCACAAACTTCAATTCAGGAGCTCCCAATGCTGCACAAGCTCTGCCTGTCCATCAATCATGCTCTGTGTATCAAGGACAAAAATCAATGATCTTTCTCATCACTCAAATTTCTCTCAGCCATCCTGCTCTAAGATTAAGCTTCTGCAGCCTAATCATGGCTACAATTGACTTACTCAGAGGCACTTTCTTCCTTTTTTTTTTTTCTTTTAAATTCTTGTCTTCTCTGGGAATCCCTTAGAACTAAGGATCATCACCTTCCCACTCACTGCTGTCTTTTACCAAGCCCAGTGGCCAAAAAGCCTTGTCACAAAAGGCACTTAAGTATTCAGACCCACTATTGAAACCATGAGCTGTGCCAAAAGGGAGCAATTGAGAGAGCAGAAAGAGGCACTGCTTGGTTGAGGTTGCATGGATCAGGCTGCTTATCACGAGCATCACTAAACTTTTCTGAGCAGAGGGCGCAGAGCGTTAAAACAAGTCCACCTGAACGTACAGCAGTACCCCCACAAACCAGAAGGAGCTACTGGTCAGCACACTGCTACCTTGAAACGAAGCCCTGCTGTCAGCTGACCGCGCAGGGGTCTCAACGTTAAGTACCAACACCAGAATGCACATTTTAATTCAAATGGATGGAAAAATTATTTATCAGTAAATGGATGTCATCATGGGGCAAGTCCACACAGAGTAGAAAGATACCAGTCACATGTACTTTAGTGGCAGAGGAAGACATTTTGTAGCAAATACCAATGCGCATTTTCATAAATCCAATACACAGGTGGATAAGCTCTCAAAGAGTACATAAACAAGCAGCTCCCTGCCCAAAAACACAGAATCTGCAGGCTTTTCTTTGGAAATCCTGCACATAAAACAAACAAATTTGAAAAGATGAGTCAAGCATTCCTGAGGTTTAGCATTTTCAGAAGAGACAAGAGTATAGCTTCTAGGAGACAGATTTCCGAACTCCTTGAACGACCAAGCACATGTTACATCTTGGAGCTCAGAACGAGAGTTGTTTAAGAAAAATAACTATGTAAAGAAAAAAGAACTGAAACTACTGTAGTTAACCAACGTAATACATTAACTTGGAAATTTCTTTTCTTTAAAATGTGTTGTGAGGAGCAACAGAAAGATCTTTAAGTACACCAGAAACCTGAATCAACGTCATGAAATGCATGAAAAGCTCTATTTTCAATGCACCAAAGAGTAAGACACTTGTATGTAGCCAGAAAGCATTTCTTAGCCAGTAAAATCACTATTATTCCACTGAATTTGTAAACAGCATTGCAATCTCTTCACGTATTCATATCTACTGAAAATAAACGTTTGTTCTGTCAGCTCTATGTCATATCAGTAGCATTCAGCAACATCCGTTCTATCCAGTTCCATTCACCACTACCTGTGGCATTAACACTAAAAAAAAAAAAAAACAAAGCATGATACTCATGTGAGTAATACAAAGGAAAGAGATGGGATTTTCTCACGCTGAATTTCCTACCAATTCTTTCAGGCTGCATTTGGCAGTCCCTTTTCTTTCCCTCATAGACCTATTCTTTTTCCATTGTGAGATTCTCTATCTGCCAGATAAGTCACCAGATAATTAAAGGAAAATCCATGCATAGATAAACCCTACAATGAATAAATCACAAAAATTAAAATAATGCTTTGGAAAAACACTGATTTTGCAAACAGTTTCATCTACCCACACATTATAAAAGCACATATGATTATTTAAATGCTAATTTGCTCTCCAATTCTTTGAGAAAACCTGTATAGCATACAGCTGTCACAGGTATGACCAGAGAAGCAGGCTCAGCTGAGCTTTGAGAGCACATCAGTTCCCAACTTCAGCAGATCTGAAGAGATTTCAAAGAGCTGGTAAAGATCAAGCAGTAGCATCACTTCAAGAGTTATCTCAGCTCCTCTAGCTAAGAAAGCATTAACATTTTAAGATGCCGTAACCTAGCCTAGCTACCTTCGAACCTGAATGCACAATGAAATTATTACAAGTTAAAAAAAACAATTAGATAAAGGTAAATTTTTACAAACAGTAGAAGTTTACTGCTTGCATATGCATCCTGAACTGACTTCCACTCTCTTATTTGTACAGACTATCTGGATTTTAAGAACTGAAGGAAAATAACAACAAGCCAAAAGTCATTTCCTTACCATAAAGTTAACATGGGAAAGCAACGAGGCTCCCCGAAGACCTCAGACTATACACTATTAGATGCCCAAATAAAACAAGCACACTATTTCTGCAGAAAAAACAGTTGAAAAACATACCAGGCAATACACATGCATATGCAACATAAGCATAGAGCAACAGTATGACAACAGGTTGCAGAACAATCAGACACAGCACACTGTCGCGGTAGCCAGCAGTGAGTCTTCATAAATATTACAAACTTATTTGAAGACGATCACCACGACAGGCCTAGGATTTCAGGAACCACCTGTTTTTGGGACAGGTACAACTGACTGTGTTCGTAAAGGCCCAATGAGGACGTTGCAGTCAACAAAGCCTACTGAAACAGAAGCACAGCATCCTGCAGCTTTAACACCACGCACTAGGTAGGCAGGTAAGGCTTCCAGGGATTTCCTCTAAGATTCCAATTAACTATTCCATACACATTTCCATTCTGAATACAAACTGCTACAGACTATCCACTGAGTGACTGGTTTTCTTCATTCCATTGGAAACTATACCTCAAGTTTCTTCTCCACACAACCTTATCCCATCTTAAGATGTTGCAAAGAGCTATCAAAAAAAATCTCCGAAGGGTCATCACTGTTTGCTTTGTAAGCACAACTAATTCCCATGCTGTACGAGAAAATAAAGTCGCTTAATTCCATCTCTTACCAAAATATTCACATTATCTTTCTCCGTACAGATTTTGAGCAAGTTTAGCTTGAGCCTGCGGTATGCTTTAATAGCAAAGTCAGCTAACAGCACCTAAAGTGTGCTACCACAAGCACAGTAATATCAAGGGAAACTATTATTCCACTTTGCTTGGCTCTTCTATTAATACACCTGGAATACGGCATTCAGCCTGTGGCCCCCCAGCATGAGAAGGATGTAGCTAACCTGAAGCAAGTTGCACAGCAGGCCAGCAACACAGTGAGGGGCTGGAACGTTTGCCCCACAGAGAGAGGATGGGGGCACTGTTCTTGCTTTAGCTTTGAGAAAAAGTTTCAATACGACCTAAAAGAAGTCTTCCAGTGCCTACAAGACAACAGGGAAAAGTGCATCTGCATAATGAGAAAATTAGGAAAGAGAAATCAACTGAAACAGATTTCAGGAAGGAAAAGCTTTTTCCCTGTGAGGATAGTCCAGCATTGGAACAGATTGCCCAGAGAGCTTTTATAGACTGGATGTTTTCATTAATCCTTAGCAACCTGATGTTTTCCGTTAGTGAGTGAGCCTGGATGATTCCATGATTGCAAGATGATTAAAGTTTCCTTTCTACCTTGCATTGGCTGGAGACTTAGCTGACTGGTCTGTAATTTCAGCTCTTTTCCTTCTTATTTTCCTCTTCTGCTTTCTTTCTATTACAAGAGAAAAGAACTTGGCAAGGAGGACTTAGAATACAGTAATCCAGATACTCTCTACATGCCTGATTCTATCCACACATGCCCATATGTCTGAACAGGGAAAACCACAGATCAGCCACCATTATTCACTACATACTGAGATGTGTTAGCCTAGCTGTAAAAGTAAACGTTCTGGATCAAATTCCACCACCTAAGCCAAAATGTTCATTTTCAAATGGGGTTCAGTGGCGTTACTTTTCCATTTTTCCCCCCAAATTCTAAGATGAAGCTGTGGCTACTTCTACATCAGAGAAATTAACAAGTGTTTGCTATTCAGCTTGAACTAAACCAACCAATACCCTACAGAGTTAAAGGAAAAAAGAACAAAAAAAAAAACCCAACTGTTTCCTTAGCAATGAACTCCTCAATTAGGTCAAGAGAGACTTCCACCAGAGATTCAAGTTTCACCACGTACTTGTCAAGCACGAAGCGTGCCACCTCCAGATGGCACTACAGATCACAGCAAGAGCGCTCTGCTGCACAGACCCTTCTCCCACGGATCAGCACGAAAAGCCAGTCTGCTTTACATCCCTTACCTACTTTACCAACGCACCCCAAACTTCGTATTTAACGCAAGTGATCGAGTTATGCACCCACTAACCTTTTCCAATGGAAACGGTATACACCTTTTACTAGTCCTTCATACTGAAGGGATTAACATTCCTGCCCTGCTTATCATCACCTTGAATCTTTTCTTTTTTGTCCCATCATTTTTTATACAGAAAACTAAAACAAATAAAGCTGTCAGAAAGCATGGAAAGGAAAACAGATTGCTGCCAGCAGGAAAACTGCAGTCTGTAGCTCTGACTTCCTGTAACACAGTATCTATGGGAATTACAAAATCTACTCTTTTGATCCAGAAGTAGTAAAGCCAGAGGACTCTGTTCTGTTCCATTAAAAGCCCTCAGGCAAGCTAAACTTGCATACCACTACTCCATGTGTATACAAGCACACATTGCTAAAAAGTCACTTCCAGAGTCAGCTGCATAGAAAGTTCTTGTAATACAATCCTTAATCACTTCAGAGAAGCATTCTATTCCCACTCTCAAGCAACTTTCACATACACTAAGTGTCAGCTGGAAGAAAACCCAGTTGGTCCACAGTAACTACAGCAGAAACATATCACTAAGCAAAAAGAAGTGTGGTTTAAGGCATTACATCCAAGGCCAACAATCTGTAAGCAATAAAAACTGCCCCATTCTATCCACTGGAGTCCTACCACCAACATGCAACTGAAGAGAGCTAAAATAATGTCAAAGTCCAACTGGTACACTGATCTGGTTATATGTGGTTAATGAGCTACCATTCATTTGGGCAGCAGCCTTGCAAGTCCAAAAAAAGTGACCGCTTCCATTAAGAAGCTGTCCACGAACAAAATGAGATACTCTCAAACTCAGATTCCCTCTGATCTCTAATAAGTTTCAGTGAACAAAACAAATTGTTAGGTTTTGCACATGCTGTAGCAGTATTAGAGGCTAATTATGACTTTATATTTATTAAAGCCACATTTATAATAAAAAGTACTTAGGAAATAAGCACATTGTTGAAATCAAAATGCATGAAGTTTTACAGGATAAAAATGTTAATTTTTATGTACTACGCATAGCAGGTGTGTGGAACATAGACTGCCAATATGTAAGAACTCCTCTTTCTCTTTGGTTTGCTGGCGGTGGTTGGATTTTTGTTTTTTAATTTCAAAATATTGAAGGAAAGGTATTAAGAAAAGACAGCAAAGAAGAAAATTAAGACTGAAAATAAGTACATGACCACATGTTTACTGCAACAGTTCTTATATATAGTTTATCTTTCAAAAAATATATATAAAACATGCAGATACACTAAAAAAGGCAAATGAAATTAACATTGAAATCCCACACTTCAAAACTCTCCAACTATCAAACTACAATGTGGGAAAACAGCAAACTGAGAAACAGCTGAGAAAAGCTTGGTTTGATTTCACATAAACTAACATCCACACCAATACGCACAACCATGCTTTTAAATAGTGTAAGTAAATGCAAGATCTGCTTCTTACACTGAAGGTCAAACAAATGTTTGACTTCCATAGGATACTTGAGACAAGAAGTCTCCAGGAAGACAGGTGGCTTTGTCACAAATGTCCAAATCTGGGCCACTTAAAAGAATAACAAAGTAATCCACACTATATCAGTTTCTGTTCTTGTAACTCTATACACCGCTAGCACTGTACTGCACAGGAGAAACAGTTGCTTCATCTGGCAAATAGTTCAGCTCAGAACCTTCACTAATATCTACGTTTAGAACTTCTTGAGTTAGGCCTACAGGTAACACATCAGTTTTTTCCTTACCATTTCTCATATATCCAACATTACTGGATTTTCTCCAAAGGTGATAGCCCTTAAATATGATTTTTCATTAAGGTAACTACAGCAGTGGCTCACTCTACACAGCTTCACGCAACTAGTATCTGAGACAAGTGATTTCATGTTTTCCAGCCTAAAAGTCAATATTCACAAAAATCAGAGGAAAATAATTCATTGCTACTTTGGAAGTTCAACTTCTAATCATTGAAGTATTTGATTATCCACAATCCTGACAAAAAATATGGTATATCAAAGCTGTGCAGTTTCTTGACGTAAAAAGATTGTAATAAGTATTCTTAGCCATATACAATAACACTTATCCCTGGCTAGGCTAAGAAGTTGGTCTTTTCCCAACTAGACATCTTCCACACTCTGACAAGATGGAACAATCCAGATTTCTTCCACAGCTTCCTCTACAGAACTTCTGACAGATTCTGTAATAGCTTCAATAGGACAAATTTTAGAAAAGTTTCAATAAGCACAAGCAATTCTGTGTTGGGGTTTTTCGTTCTGTTTTTACTGCACAAACTCACTAGCACAACATACTCCTTCACGTTCTGCAACTACGTAGACTTCCTTTATCAGAAGTTCTTAGAATTGCCCAAGTTTACTCAAAGGCATCCTGAAGACTTCACCTTGCTGGGTGGCACACACCCCTGGGCTACCCTGCAAGACACAGCACTAGCCCTTTGCCTGACCTGTTCAATGCTCTACCTGAGCTCTATTACCATTTAATAAAAACAGGTCATCTTAGCTTGCTACCATCAGACACTGAGAAGCTCACACCCTTTTTGCAATACTGTCTGTATTTAAGGCAAACTTGAAACAGTTCACCTCTTTGGGGACATACAAATGAGACTTACACAGAAAACGTAAGTAACGTTACTACTTAAACTGAGGAAGGAAGATCCGGGTTTATTGAAAACACATCCGAACATGCATTTACTTCCCTGCTCCATTTTCCTTAACACTTAACAATTGATTCATGGCACATTTAGTTAAAAAATATATATATAAACATGTTTATAACGTAAAATCAATGTTACCTAATATTCCAATGGTTAAAAAGCACAGCAGAGATGACATACCTCTACGCTTGGGCTAAGGCTGCTTGGCAGTGTTTCTGATGTCACTGTTGTGCTTGGAAGGCTGGAGAAGTCCCAGGTATTCACAGGCTGTATTGGTTCAGACGGCTGAGAGTGATCAATGCATTTTGGATTGTCCAGTAAGGTCACTTCATAAAATTCTTGAATATCTAGAGATGCGAAAAAATTGTGAAGTTAGGTTCCATCATTACTACAACATTCTTAGTTTAACAACATTGTCACCTTGCAAAACAAATTAGATAGTTACTACTTGATCTACAGGTCACAGATGAAGTCCTATCACTAAGATCACCTGAACCTCCCCACAGGATACACAGCTCCCTGCACCTCGTATCTCAGAACTGCATGCACTCACTTCAGGCTTCAGTCACTGGCAGCACTGCCACCAGCAGCACAGGCCACAGCAGGAAGTCCAGAAGCATAAGGAATAGCGGAAAGGACAGGTACCTGTGCTCCAGTTACGCTATACCTAACCTGAGGGAGCGCAGCCTTCGGTCACCTGAAATCTCCTATTCAAGGACAATACTAGAAGGTCTTTTCCTGTGGTATGTACTTAAATTAAACGGCCACAGAAATGTAAGAACACTGACAAAATCAGCACCAAGAAAGTTAAAAGGAGTAAGGAAAAAGGAAATTGATCAAGATATACTGAAAGAAAAAAAAAAATCAGGTAATCATTCTAGTAAAAGAAATAGGATGAATATTGAATAGTATGAATTATAAGTTGTATTTATGAATAATAAATAGATTTTGTTATTTATGAAGACTCAACTGGAAACTTCAGGGGAAAAAGAATCTGGCTGCATTAGCTTTTGTTTTTATTTTCCATTGACATCCTATTCATCGCATGAAGCACTAATTAAAAATTAAAAGCAAAAAAAAAGGAAGCATCAAGGGTCTTTCCATGGAAATATAAGTATCTAAAACTTGCTACCACAATTGGAATCACTCACATAAAATACATACATATAAATTTAAATCTAAAGGGTATAGGCTAAGGGAAGGATAGATGAACTAAACTTATGTTTTATAAAGCTTTTACTCTCTTCTTGGAAGCAGAAAAGCCACTAAACAGAAATTATAATGATGCTTTTCATTACAACAGCTTCACAAAAGACAAACACTTCTGACAAGGTTAGTCCAAGCAGTAAATAGGACCCAGCAAAGAATAAGGAGGGTTCTCATCTGCAGAATCTTGCTGCTTTGCAGCAGCTGCCCAGAGACACTAACAGAGGCACAATAACCAATTCCTTTATAGATGGAGCTGCACCACAAGAGAAACACCACATAAATGAGAGACATCTTACTGTTGCTGGTGTTCCACACGCAGGTTTTCCTATAGACATTGTGCTCCTGCTCTTTTCAAGTTCAGAAAACTGTAATTCTCAAATTCCATTTGTAGCTCTTCTCTAAGCAAGAGAAATTCCTACCAACTGCTTACATTAATTTTTAAAGTTACACTTGCTCTTTGCACTGCTGATTGGAAGCAAGCAAGGGCTGCAGAAGACATTAAGTGACCTAGATATACAGGAGCAAACCAACCTCAGATTTAAAGGCAATTTGTATCTCTGACTTTCACATTAGCTCCCACAGTTGCAAGTCTGTCTTGTAGCTGCATTAACATTAATGCATCAATCAAGCATACTGAGTAAAGATTTTTTCCCCCCCGATACATTGCTTTGTACATTAAAATAGGCAATGCTTTGAGCTGATTCTATAGCTGCAATCCACATCAACCAAGACATGAAGACTACTGCATTATTTATGGGAAGGGGTTATTTGTGCAAGTGTTTTACAGCAGAAATCTAGGGCATCTACTCTCAATTCTGGTACTTCTGAGTCCCAGTGCCAGCCGAGGTAGCCATTTATTTGTACTGCAGAATGACTTGTTTCAGAAAAACACCTCATTTCCCATATATCATTTCTTCATCTATGAAGGACACCATATACTTACTATCCAGATATGCCAGACACACATATGCCACTTAATATCGGGATTAGTCTGTTTATCCTGAACTTGCTCCAAATAAGTTACAAAAGTTCCTAGGAATTCAATGGCTACAAAATAATATTCTTTTTCTTAAAAATAAAGAAAGAAACCCCAACATCAATTCACATTGGCTATTCAAAACACTCATGGCAAGCACTTCTGAGCACAGCCAAGCAGTCTACGCACCTTAAATGCACTAAGACCACAAGGAATGAATGCTGGATGCTCACACTTGGTGAAGTCAGAAATTCAGGCAATACTAAATCCAACCTAAAAAAAAAAATGATCTGGTCTACTGCTATGCGTCAGCTCACAAAGATATTTCATTGCGTGGCCACACCTGAAATAGCTAATGAAGTCATATCAATCTGAAGATGCATTTTTAACATGTGAAGAGTTCTGATATTTTCCTTGTTCTTATAGATAGTAGCTAGCAAAATACTGATTTTTTTTTTTACTTACAATTATAAATAGGTTCCCTCTTCCTGCTAGGCATGTTTTTTTCATGCCTTATCATGTCTTATCCCCTTCCTCCCACGTCCAAGAGTGTTTATAAATCAATCTACACAAGATCAAGACAAAAACTAAATTACAGAAAAAATAATAATTCAAGTCAGAGATCGCAGAGCGGTAGAAGAGAGCACAAGTTGTAACTAGAAGGAAAACATTCAGTGACCTCCTGAATGACACTTCCAAGTAGAGCACGGTTTCAGAAGAGCCTACAGGACAATGAGCGATGAACGGCAGCCAACACAGTCACAGAATGGCATGGGTTGGAGGGGGCCTCAGAGATCCCCCAATTTCAACACCCTGCAGTGGGCAGGGCTGTCACCCACTGGCTCGGTTTGGCTTGTCTAGCTCAAGCAACAATTACCTAATGATCAGGCAACTCATTTACTTTGCAGAGTATTTACTTAACTTTGGACTACTGCGTGGTATAACATCTATTTTTATGTGTATTTACACACAATACAGTGTACACATAAGCAGGTAAAATTTATATAGTTAAAGTTTACAAAGAGATATATAATATATTCAATATATATTAAATACACAAGAAACCAAAAGGTACTGTATGATGCAACCATCCAAAGCTAGGTAAAGGCTACACATGTAAGATATGGAAGTACACACATGTATAAATATAAAACATGCAGGTGCACACATGTCACCGTGACTAATAATAGCTTTCTAATTAGGCTGCTATGACTTTAAGCTAACATTCTTGGCTTTGCCTTTAAGGTGCATTTCCTTTTGCCCATGTCAAGACACGGAGTGCAAGGATTTGCTGGGAACTGAAGCAACCTAGTCTGCAACTTGGAGCACTTCCCCAATCTGTTGTATTCAACTAGAACAACAAAGTGAGCACTACAGATGATTTTATTTGAGTAAAGCTGGATGTTGCGCTAACATACCAAGTCATAATTAGATCGGTAGACTGCCTGAACATCTCAAAATTAAGCCATATAGAACAGAGGATTATGGTGAAATTTAACTGTGGTATGCCTGATGTCAGCACCCATTTCTGAGGCTTCAGCTGTCAGTTTCCTGCAACAGACAATTCTCAGTTCTCTTCATGGGCCCTTGATGGAAACTTTGGCTGTAACATAAGCTTTTGGGATAAGCATGCTTTCATAAAGCTCTCAAAGAAGGATTAACTGTTTGCTCTTTTCTTTTGATAGCAGGTAGAAGCTACCCTGAAGTGACCTAATAGCCAAAACGCAAGAAAATTAATAGCATACCTCACACCTCCTTCAACTCTTACATAGAGTAGCGTGCATATACCATTGCAGACAACAGCCTGGCAGACAAAGTTCTACAGCAACCAGTGCACACTACAGCAAGGATCAGAAAAATCTGATTCTATTACAGCATCTCAGCATTAACACATGCACATAAAAACCACAGATAGCATCTGCAAAAACAAGCCAGTAATAGCCTTCAAAATTCTCCTTTCAAAAGATCAAAATACCCAAAAGCTCACCAGCCCCCTACACTGGCTATTCACTGATTTCATAAAGATGAGTTTCGGGAAGTTGCGCAGAGTGCGTATTTGCAAACCACAGACACTATCTGCACTCACAGAAGCTGTGCACTCCCTCTAAGAAGAGGCCAGTTTCTGCTTTCAGAGAAATGCCGTAACACAAAGTAAATGCAAAAATTCACAATTTAAGCAGTGACTGCATAGGTTAAAGTCAGTTTTGTTTCCAGGCTTCACTGAGTGTGTTAGGGGCAGGAGCACAAGAACTGATACAGTGTTTTTGCCTTTCTAACAAGCATGAAACAACTCGCCAGAATCTTCTACTCGTTGTCGTTCTTCAGGTTTTACTTAAAAATTCTAATAGTGAACCTTTAATGTTATGGTACCGAGGAGAGAGCCAAAACATCACAGGCATTTACTACTTCCAAAAATTTCTTGAGCTATTTTTGGTGCGCTTTTTCTTTTTTTAAATTAGAAAGTCCTTTAACGATCACAGTAAGCCACTGTTCTTAGGCTTTGCATTTTTACCCTCTAAGCATTTTGGCCATTTGTGGGTTATAGGTGGTTTTCCTTAACTAAACACCAGGAAATTCCACACAATCTTAACATTTCACGGACTAAAACACTGACACACAGCATTACAACAGACTACACTGGACACCGTGCAGGTAAAACAGCCAACTGCTGCCCGGTAAAACACACCATGCAGGGCTGTAAGCTTATCACAGTACACACAAGTTAATGGCTTCTGTATTTGCTATATTAATTATATGCTCATTTGAAGATTCAATTTTAATGTACTTACACCTTTGTGCACAAAAACAACAGTTAATTTAACAAGTACACATTTGTTTTCTGTTTATTTTTGATAAATGTAACTAGAAAAGAAGTATACGAATGCATCAAGCACATTCATATACTTCAAATACACTCCTTGGTTCAAAACATCTGCCATCTGCAGACTTCTTGAGTCACTGAGAGGCTCTGTATATTTAGTAACCTTCGATGGACTTCTCTTCTACAAAGACACTCAGCTTCCCTTTCTTCGAGTTCCTGCACTGAAAGCACCCCCTGGAGCAGACAGCATACTCAGCGTCCAACTCATCTGAGGCCACTTAGCTCTTGCCTAATGCCAGTTATGATACATCCTTAATTATTTTCCCACACGCCCCTCAGTTTTACAGACCTTGTATTCATCCCTCGATCATCTTTTTTAGGCTACAGTGTCCTAACTTGCATTCTCTGACGTTCTCTCTGCAGGAGCCACCTCCCACCTCTTGTCACCAAGTTGTTACTTTTCCAACTTGTTCTATTTCTATTCCATCCTTCTGAAGGCCACAAAAAAGGAAGAGACCAAAGCATCGTATTGTATGAGAGATCTGAGCACAACTTGGATTTTTACAGGGGGCATAATAATCATTATCAGTCGATCTTCAATTGCTTTCCTAAACATTCCTAGGATTCAGTTTGACTTCGATTGCTGGTGAACCCCGAGCTGACATTTTCATGGAGCTCTCTGTGTTGCCAGTATCGGTTCCAGGTGGGTGATGGTTAACTCAGGGCTTCTAGTAGCATGGCTTGTTTGCTCTGCTGTGCATCACTTCAGATTTATTTGCACTGATTTTCAGAGGATATTTGGTTGCCCAATCTCACTAGCCTTTCTGCAACTCATCTTTATTAATCTGAACAAGCAAATGGTCATCTGAACACTGTCATCTCAGCGCTCATCATCTATCAAGGTCACTCACAACCATTTTGAGTAACAGAAAACCATGCATGAACTGGAAGTTACTGAAGGTCCCCTCCAAGTAATAACTGACAATTTTCTCTCACATTTGGTTTCCTACTTCTTCTTTTATTTGCCCAGTCATTGAGCGACCATTGTATCAACTACAAATACATGAGCCACTAAGATGAAGGAAGCAGCCAGCAATACCCTGCAGCCTAGCATTAACACTCAGCGTTCCTACAAGCTTACAATACACAGAAATCAAGTCCTTGGAGTTCTAAATGGGCATTTAATGAGCTCCTCAATCCAGGTCTCACAGAAGTAGCATAAAAAGGTGAGAGTCTTGCAACCTGCTTTCAAGCATTTGTATGTTCCAGCTACATAGTTAACTCCCCACTGACATCAAGGAAGTATTTCCTTCCAAGCAGACATTCAAGCAGAGAACAAACTCATTTTCACCAAAGGACAGAAAGCAAAAACATACAGACTTCATAGCACGTAGCATTTTAATATCACAGTCCCTCAGGCTTGCAAGCGATCAAGGAGCTTATGAATTCACAGATTGACATACTTGTATTTCAGTTTAGTATTTCACCTGAAGATCCATCTAAGTGAACCTTCCCTCTGTCATCTCCTGTTGGCCTGCTTCTTATCAGACCTTTATTCATCCAAGCACAGCAGATGCAAATGTCTGATTTTTCCAAATCAAACAAACAAGTCTGCTAATAGTTCGATCATCTATATAGGTTGTCCAGGAAGATGTGTCACCCCTTTATAGATTACAAAGGTCTCTACTCCCTTCCCTGGAAGGAGGCGGAGGAATAAAGGTGTCTTTCTTACTTAGGGCTTCCTGCTAAAGCAGCTGAAGCACCTAAAACTTAAGACTTAAAACTACTAGAAAGGAAAACAAAGGTCAACATGTTATTTCAGTTCAGAGCAATTTGAGACGTATGGCTTCTGCCAAGTTCTTAGCAGCCCTACATAATAGACAGACAAAATGTGAGTGGAGTAATGATTACTGCTGGAACAGGCAAAAGAGTCCACCAATGCTACAGATTTTCATTCCTCAGGTGTAAGGCAGTTCCTGCTAACTCTAAGGAAGTCACAACCCTGCATCTTAATTTCACCTGATGTCTCAAGCCAAGCAAACCCAAATGCAAGACCTGAAAAATGAATTATGAATAATTGACAAGAAAATAAAAATGTGAACAGGAACTTCGTATTCATCAGTCAAGCCGATAACCGAGTCAGATGAGTGTTCTCTTTGTGTATTCATCCTTCATCCCCAGCTCCCCAGGAGAAATGTTCATATTTATACAACGAAAAGTGAAAACCAGTCTCATGGCCATCCCTGTAAAGCCCCTCCTAGGGTTTGTTTGTTTGTTTTTCAATCACAAGCTGACTATTGCTATGCACCATCACCATATCTTGAAAAATATAAGTTGTAGCACAGCTTTCCCACCACACATGTTCTGTTCTACAGGCTTCGAGCAGCAGCAGCCAACTCCTCCTCCTCAACCCTTCTGCTTGTTTCAGTGGCTGTGCCCAAAGCTTTAACCCTTCTGCACACACTTAACTTCTAGCTCTCAGACTCTGGAAAGAATTATTTTCTGCTTCTCAATTTGGACGCATTTGAAATTGCTCTCATCTAACCTCAGACCCAGCTTTTTGCTCTTATTCCTCTGGCTGATGTTTGCAGCGAGCCACGTCCAACTCCTTGCCAGCCTGTCTGCTTACATTTTCCAAACTGTTAGTTCACATTTTCCCCTTTGCTCTCCAATTGTTCCTTCAGCATACCTTCAGATGGTCTCGTTGCAGTTTTCCTTCAGAATCCCGCAGGGATTCTATTCAGAACTAAGGTAGGAAAAACTTTAAAAGTTTACAATTGTCATCACACAGCTAAAAGTTGGCATAACCCCCCCGGCTGCCCAACCTCTTTTCCATTTAACATTACCTCATGTGTACTTAGTCATCAACACAAGCCAGAGAAAAAAAACCTGAAATGAACTCCAAGTTACCCATTCCCTGCAAATAACCTAACTGCAGTTTCCAACTATTAGCAACCAATAGGACTGTGCTTTTTTCTTAAAAGGATGTATTTACCACTGTCAGGTAATAGAAAACTAACACAGGAAGAGCTATTAGTAGCTTTTAATTGCAGGATGGGCCCTAATTAGTGCCAATACAGAACTGACCAGGATTTCCTCCAAAGGAATGAACTCTGGGGAGGAAAAAAACAATTGATGGATATAGGGGATATGTTCACTCAAACATCTGAACTGAGCTTTCACACAGGTGCAGAGCTCTGCTTTCTTCTCTTTTGCTAACATAAGCTAATAGACTTGAAGGTAACTATCTGACAGTGGTGGCACCACTGGCTCCCCCAGAAGCAACACCTGTACAACTCCTGCAGTCAAGTTCTAAAATGAGGTTCTGGAAATAGGATTTAAATTTTCAATACTTCTACCATTTGTCCACAAGTCTTCCTCACCGTACCTTTGACCTAGATCAACTATACTTTTAATATCAAACCAAAGCAGCTGAGTCTTTTTGAGGACATGGTTGGGAAGATACAGGCACATGACAAGACCCCTGCAAAAGCTTTACCGAAGAGCCCTACAGCCACCCTTAACTTAGACAGCAAATGAAGTTAAGGAGGTTATTCTACTGTCAGCCCTCTACACCTTCCGCAGTCTCTTAACATCCCTCCAAGTTCAGCCCAGTTATGATTCAGGAAACCATCTGTGCAAGGAGACAACTCAGCAGCTGTCAGATTTGAGCTTTGAGATTTGGGCGATTCAATCCACCTGCAAAACAAGTGCCATCCCCCAAAACACAGGCAACGGGACACTCAGGACAAGCCCCCAAGTCACCAGGCACAGGGCATTCCAGCTGCGGAGCTGGACAGAAGAAACTTATCCAGAACCTGGAAACTGTAACAGTAATTCAGAAGTTCAGCTTTCTCCCCAGGCCCTAGAAAAACACCAGATTTACTGACAGAGATCTCTGGTCAATAACCCCTTTTAATGGTAGCACTGTGAAGAGAGTAATACTGTGACCGACAGATTCTACAGCGCAGCGATTCAGAACAGAATACGCACTCGGGATAACCACAGGGATAATCTTTTGCCACAATACTCTCCCTGCACACCCATAACTGCTCAACTTACACGAGTCCTACGTGCTATTTTGGGCTGCCAAAAGCAGCTCCTAATCCTATTGCACTGTCACAAACACGCAGGACAGTAAACACTGAAACATCAAAAGAGAAGGAACACAGGCAGCACACGCTTACACAACACCCCCAAGGCTTTCTACACTCTCGAGCTGTATTGCATACATATAAAATGATAGGCAGTTCTTTAAAGAGGAGGAGCAACGAGAGTCTGTTTCCCTCATCACTGCATTCCTTCAAAAGGACAGCACGAAGTTGTTCCAAAAAAATGAGTTCTTAGGCAACTACAAAATACACAGAAAAAGCACACTAACAGCTCCAGATTTCTGGACACAAAGTAAACTTTGCTTTATATTCTGTCCATCCAGATCCAGATAATCAAGTACTTAACTACCTTTGAAGACATAACTCTATGTCCAATGAGGCTGAAACTGAGCGACTTGTCCTGCGGTTTCAGGAAGGGAACTGCACTAAGCGTAATCGCAGCGCATCCTCAGGAGACTTGTTTGGACAGCAGACAAACACCTGGATGTTGTAAGGACTGCATCCATGGATGTTTCAAGCTCAAATAGGAGCAAAGATATTACCAGCTTGGAGGAGAGAAAAAAATCATGAAAATGCAGCAGGGGTAAGAACTGAAAACACCCTATTCAGCATCTACAATTTCAGTAGTATCCAATTAGCACAAGATCTAATTTTCCCTGAACTTCCATCAAATAAAAAAGCACTATTTGCTATCTAACCAGATCCCTGAGTTAGCGTCAAGAATTCCCAGATGTGCAATGAAAATATTCTCCAGCTAAGCCTGAACCAGCTTGTGCCAGCGCCTCAGCTGCACTTCAGTCAGGAAGCAGCTCACAAGGCAGCCTTCCTCACCCTACCTACAGAGATCTCTCACACAATGACACAAGCCCAGGACTAAAACTCAAACCCGCTCATGCCTGAGAGAAAAGTTAACAGTGTCATCATGCCCTGTGTTCTATTAACTAACCACATCACTGAAAAGCTGATAATGAAGTTTCCCTGAGAGCAAGTACTTTTGGTTTCAGTTATGCAGAAAACCCTTCGCTTTAATTGCACCGGACTTGAACTTTGCTAGCAAATAAAGAAAGTATTTCCATACCAGTTAAATAATTGAAAGGGAGATAAAAGAACAAGAATGCCTTTGGGGATGCCATAGAGAACTCAGAGAGATGGGACCATCCAGATGATATATGGTCAGTCCACCCCAAATGGTCCCAACTTTGAGGAACGCTGAGCCTACATCAGCCTAAACACAGAACTGCTCCCTTAACCAGTTCAGAGAGCCAAAGTGGACACAGCTATGGCTGCTTTAAATTCCTAGAAGTTTCAGCCCCGATCAGATAAACTGGAATGAAGCATTTACCTTACTGCAACCACCGATTTTCATCACATTTCAGAGATGAGGCTTATTCCTCCGGTGTATAAAAACATTAACGGTATTTATAACACTATTTCATAGTGCCCATCAATCCAGACAATGGTTAAGAACACCTTCACTGAGATCAGAGGATCTTGGTTCAACAAAGGCTACAGAAACCACTACATTTTTTCTGCAAGATTTCCCACGCTAGATATTTAGTGTTAGGAATAGTCAGCACATAATTACACAACAAGACATCTTCACATGGAAAGACTCTGAGTTAAATAAATTAGGTGGCTCACACAAACAATATTCACCACATTCAGCTTCCCCCAGTCAACTTCACCATTAAAAAAAAAAAACCTCAGATGCATAGTTATAAAAATAATGCTAAATAACCTGAAAGACTTCACTGCAGAAGTATTATCTGATTATTTTAAGATAAATACCAAAGTTTGTACCAAAGTGAAATTAAATCATATCCCGCCCCTCCTTACATGGCTGTCTTACTGTGGCCATTTAATAACCTAACTCACTATACCAATTATCAGAATATCAATAATGTGCTATTTTTAACAAGCAAGAAATCAACAGGTAGAAAAGACAGCACATGACCCTCAGAAAGTAAAATAGGAGATTTACTTAAAAACAATGCTATTTCTCAAGCTGACTTTAATTAAAGGCTGCTAGTATCCATTTAATTAAAGCACCAGACATCGTTATACTTGGCTGGCTGAAGCAAATAAAATGGAAACACCACATTACAGAACACGGAAAATCAAAGACAGGCTTTTTCACAGACGGTTTGAAGGAGGTCACTGACATTTGGTTACCAGTATTGTTACTAACTTAAAATTACTGCAGTTATTTCACTTACAGATATAACATTGATGTGATAATGTCAGTTTTGTAACACTGTTCACACTGACTAGTCACTGCCCTAATTCAAATCATTTTAAACCAAAATGTTATATTTAAGAAGCGGGTCAAATTTGTAAGATTGTTGAACTAAAATTTGTTGGAGAAATTAAAGGAAAATATAATGTGGGAAAAAAAAAATTCTCAGATGTGAGAATATCACTTATTCTTCAGTATCCAAACTGAAATTCACAAAGAACCTAACAATTCCTTCACTTTGAAGTAAATAGATAAAATATTCCTGAATATTCCTGGAAGAGAAAACTACTGATTCCCTCCATTATAAATTTGAAGATACATTCCTGTACATAAAGTAATGACTATTTCTTGCTTGAAACAACAGCATTTGATTTCCAAGTTCAAAACCACACTAAAAAAGATGCACAAATTTAACAGCAAATCCTGACTGCAGCCCTCACAAACATTCTCACCTACCACAGACAGGCGGGTCCTGGAGGCAGAGCAGCAAGCAGGCAGAAAAAAAGTACAAAAAAAAGTGGAATGGAAGTCATTTTTTTTGTGTTTATTGGGGTTTTTGTTTAAAACAAACCCAGCAGAAACTAGAAGTAGCATGCTTTCTAGAAGAAGCACCTCCATGAAAAATAAATTCATAGTTGAGCTTGGAAGCTTCTGTCAGGGCAGCTGTGGATATTTAAGCTGGAGACACATCACAACTCCTTTAAAGTCACACCTGAAAATCAGCTATGAGATGATTACAAGCGCAGTACTCCAGGTAAGCCCAACTTGCAGCACAGCTTCATGCAGGCTGTTTCAAAATCTCCATGGCAAGAGGACAGGCAGGAACTGACCCAAGGGCTTCCCCACCAACGCAGCCGTCTCTCACGCAGCACCTTTTCCAGGGAGCCCCCTACTCCTTGCAGGGAGCTGCCCCCCTTCCAGGGGGCACCAAGCAGTAGTCACGCTGTATAAAGATGTTGCCAGAACCACAATAGCCAGGAGCAGCCTGCCATGAGCAAGTATTTCTCCAATGCATTTCCAGGAAAGGAGAATGATAAAGGAAGAATACTGAAGTTGACAGCATCAGTTGCTGGGAAGTTGCTCTGTGCTATCGCAATTCAGAGAAACAGTTTGGAGCACAAACACATGCTCATTAACGTACAATCATACAGTTAACCACTAAATGCAAAACTAACGTAATGCTCCCAAGAAGCACAACACCTGTGGTGTATGCTGAGAGCAACAGAACCGGACAGAATCAAAGACCCCATGGCTGCAGCAGAACTTCTGACAGATCAGAAAAGAGGCAATGCAGCCCTCCAGCAGGCACATGGAAGCCCCTTGATTGAAGAATGCTGCTGCCCAGTGCTAAGTTACAGAGACAACCTAGCTCCGGATACAGGTTTTACAGTAAACTGCTCCTTGCAGGTTATGATACCAAGGGCCATTTCCATGCCACTGACTAGCATCTCATTCAATTAATAACTAACAGCAAGATTTCCTAGGTGAAAATAAGAAGCATAGCTGCCGTATTAAGTTCCTGATACAAAACTTCAGCAATTTCATCCAGCAATGAATGAACTCTGTTCACACAGCGATGCATAGATCCTCAACGTTGAGCTGCTTCGCATCAACTGGGTGCTGAAAAGAAATGCACACAGCTTCAGCAAGTAAACCCTTTCTGGAAGCGTCCTATGGGAACAGACCTATTTGCACAACTACCTTTCATGAACGTATCTGGGAGATATTCCATAAGATGACCAACCTCTGAAAACGCACCTGAAGATGAAACAAATGCTCCAGGAGAAAGCACTTCACATACAGCAATGTTTTGCCCGTCCTCATGTTTCTACCACAACAGAGATTCAAAGAAGATACAGCACCATGAAGCTGTACACTTGTGTGACAACCTACATACGCTGCAAACTAGGTAACTGCAAAGTAACAGAGAAACCCACACTGTCTACAATGTTAATAACACAGTTTACACACAAGTTACTTTGTTAAAAAGGAAAGGATATGAAACTTAAGGAAGTTTTTACTCCTGGTTGTCAAAGGTAGCGTCAACCAATCGGGAAGGAACCACGGCTCCCTGCCTCCTTGCAGAAGTTGCAAAGTCAGGTCAGGATTCTGCAAGTTGCGTTTATACTCTGCCTGTTTATTTTGTTCTGTTTGTTTTCTAAGAGATGCGCAGGAAATTCAAAGCTTCACAGAAGAATTTCAACAATATTTACACTAACATATTCAGAGAAAAAGCACTGAAAGCTCTCTGATCTGGGAATTAGCGAGGTTTTCACTGCACCTCAATATGTAACCAAAGAGAAAAGATCGCTGTAGCCTCCCTACAACATTAGAGATTTCCCTCCATTTACTTTAACTCTGGAAATATACAATTTGCAGCATTTTTAGGGATCCTTCAGCATGGAGATTTGCTCGAGTTCTAATTTAGAATAAAACCACTTCAACTCGCTCATTACCCGCTTACGTTCAGACTCACAACTAAAATATATTCCTTATAAATTGTTTCAATCCGTGGAAACAGACGTGGAAAACCCGCCTGCACCGAGCAGCCCGCACAGCACAGCCCGGAACAGAGACACTGCCCGGCCCGGCACTCGCAGGCTAGGCAGAAAACTCACAGCAAGTAAGTGACAGAAAACCGCCGATCGTAACAGCACGTGTGCGAGCGTACCACACACAAACACAGCGCCGAGGAGCACGAGGGCTCCGACAACACAGCAGACCGCCTCCCCTTACCCACACCGCGAGCGGCAGCGCAAGCGAACCCAGCCCGAGCGGAGCCCGAGCTTACCGATCAGCGCCTGGAAAAGGTTGCTCTGGAAGATGCCGATGACCCGCTCGATGGAGTTCCGCAGCTGCCGGTCCTCCGCCTGGCTCAGCTTGGAGCGGTACTCCTGCAGGAGGCGCAGGGCGCGCTGGGTATCTGCGGGCGGACACGAGACTCGCTGAGCGCGGCACAGGTGGGTGACCGCGACCACCCCCGCGCTCGGGACCGCCCCACGCGGCGCGGCCGCTCCTTTGTCCGCGGCCGGCACCGTGCCCGGCTCGGCTCGGCTCGGCGCGGCGCTCACCTTGTTTCCTGACGGGCATGGCGCCGCGCGGCTCCGCCTCGCAAACTTTGAGCCCGAACCGGCGCGGGGCGGCGGCGGCGCGCACCCCCTGCCGGCCGGGCGCGGGGGGACCGCCCCGCCCGACCCACCGCCCCGCGACAGAGAGACCCTCCCGGCGGCTCCGCTCGGGGCTCCCGCCGCGAGGAGCGAGACGGGCCGGGAACGCGGCGGGACGGGCCGGGCCGAGCACGGGGCAGCTGGTGCGGGCAGGACTGGGCTGGGCGCGCGCCGCCGCCGCCTCCCGCTCTCACCGCTCGGAAATTCCAAACTTTCCAGCCAAAATGGCGGCCTGGAGGCTGGGGGGAGCGCGCCCCCCCCTCCCACGTGACCGGGCCCGGCGGCCGCCCAATCAGCGTGCGGAGCGGCCCGGGGCCGGTACCTAAGCGGTGGGGCGGGGGGAGGAGGCAAGGTGAGCTCTCGGCGCCCGCCTTAAAGGGGCGGTGCGCGGCCGCCCGGCCCGGCCCCGCGGCCGCCGCCGCCGCTTTGTCCCGCCGGCGCCCGGGGCGGCTCCCTCTCGGCCCGCGGGGACCGCTCCGCCCGGCGGTAGCGGCGCAGCTCCTCCGGCGAGGCCCCTCCGTCGCGGCGCGAGGCGCTGCCCGCTGCCCGCGCGGGGCAGGCACACCGCCACAGGTGCGCGGCTCCCGCTGCTGAGCGCCGCCCCCAGCAGCACCGCACGTGCGCGCGGCAGCGCCGGGCTGAGCTCGGACGCGGCTCCGCGGGAGCGGTCCTCCCTGAGGCACTCCGGGGGGGCAGGGGGCGGGCAGGCGGAGCGCTGCGTGGTGTGAGAGCGGAGCGGGGACCGAGCCCCGGCGGGGACGTGCGGACGGAGGGCCTCCGCAGCGCGTTCTGTGCCCTGCTCGTGGGGCAACGTTGTGTTACCGTTGGTGGCTTGGGGCAATTCGAGGGGCCGCGCTGGGGGCGTTGTTTATTTCTCAGCTCGGTGGGAGACCGCGTCTAAAGCGCTTTAGAACCCACGTGCACAGCGCGCGTCCGGGAGGCGGAGCTGGAAGTCAGAGCCCATCCCGCCGCTGGGATTGCACATCCCAGTTCGCATCTCTAGTTGCAGTTTTGGATACAGACGCGGCTGGAAACATCCCGGTGGCTGGAAAGAGCCTCCCGGGCAATGCACGTGGGTTTGAAAGTCTAAAAACCAGCACTGCATTCAGCCGCGGTCCTCACCTAAAGAGAACTGACCCAGCAACAAACCCAGACCCAGAACGGGCCTCTGCTCTGCTCTAGCCCCTCTGTTTGGTGCATACATTTGCACCAGGAATTCCCCCACCTCCCACAGCTTTCTGCCATGAAATAGTTCATGGAGCTCTGTGAAGAAAACAGAACATGCATTCAGTGTTACTGACATACATTCCCATTTCCAACATTACTTGACCTATTTCCATAGCTTCAGAGATTTGGCAGTCGCTGGTTGACCGGTCCACGTATCTTCAAATGAAACCATGTTAAGTAAGGAGGGACGTAGGCTTCCATCATTGGCCTCATCTGTTTGCACTATTTACAACACTGAATGTACTCTAATAGGGTCCACGTTCCCCTTGATGTCAGAGGAATACACATGCACGAGGAGAGGAAGAGCAGCCCAAACTTAGCCAGCAGAAAGAAGGCATCCGCAAGAGTGAGGCTGATTTGCTGTCTGACAAAAACATGTTATTACAATGCAAAAAAAAAAAAAAAAAAAAAAAAAAAAAAAAAAAAACTTGCAATTAAACAAACTACCATAAAGAAACAAGTTTTTCTTAATTGAGACTTGATGTTCTGGAGGTTAAGTTTTCAGTAAAATATAATCCCATAACATACGGTCTTTGTGCTGGGGATAGAGGAATAATCCCATGTAGCACCCTGAGATGGCATTTCTCACTTGTTACTCATGCTCCAAGAAAAATAAATAAATAAATAAAAGAAGAAGAAAACATCAAAGAAGGGTCAGGGTTTGGGATCAGCGAGTCAGGAAGCAATTAGGTGAGCCCTAGTGCACTTCAAAGGGGGGGGGGGGGGAGGGCTGGTCCTGGCATCGCTATTTCAGTTCTAGGGGATATTTGTTGATTCCAAATGGTTGAACCAGAATGCATAGCATGAAACTTTAGAGTACAGTTTGGAAATTCCAGCACATACAGAATGGCAAACAGCACTTTCACCAGTACACTGCAGTAAGGGTCTGTTGTAGAACTGTCCTTTATTCCATGCCTTCTTGTTGGGGATCCAGCCCAAAGGGTATTGTGCCAGTCCCACAGAGTGGGGGAAAGTGGGGTAATAACCAAAGGATCACTTATGACGTTGCTTGAGCAGTGGCATTTAAATCAAACCATTATAGGCAGCATACAGAAAGGCTTGTGCTGGAATTGTGACTGATGTGATGAGCACACAAGTCAGCATTATGCTGAGCTCAGCAAGTCCTGGCTCTGGTCCAGAATGATCCTCAGCATAGGAACACCAGAACAATTACACCAAGAAGCTGCCTGCCTCCATTGTAGCCCTCCTAGCCACAGATATGACCCAGCGTGTGACAGTCCCCGTCCCTGCCACTAAAGTCCTTCTTTTGCCATGGCTTGCAGCAGCCCTTGTGGGACCCTGGGACAGTTTTCTGGTGACATTTACTCACATCAAGTTGGACAGTCATACAGAAGGTGTCGTACTGCTAGAATCAATACTAACGTCGGCAAAATAATAAATAAAATTGCTGCCTGTTGAAGTGGAATGAGTCAAACTCAAAGAGCTTTTCATACCAGGGTTGCTAACAAGAGAAAGCAGAACAATACCACTGATCCTCTCAGTCTTTGCCATCTGTGTAGTGCCCGGAGCCTAGAAGCAGCCACCATACAATGTGCAGTGCTGAGCTGTGGCAGCAGTATGCCCAAACAGGTCTCCTGCAGCTGCAGAGAGGCTTTCACTTCACTTCCCCTGCAAAGTCAGTGCAATGTTTCACAGCTAACTGGGGAAGCAATGAAGCTAATGAAGCCTAATTTCCTCTGGCTGTTAAGGAATAAAGCTTGAGTGAAGTTAGCTTGTTCATTACGCCCATCTGGATTCTCTGATGCCTGGTAAGTTTGGATCACGGGCCACAGCCTTACCTTCCTGCTTTTCAGGGCCATGTTTTTTCATTGTGATCTGTAGTTTTACAGAATAAAAAGAGATATAGACAACTTCTGGAAGAGTTCTGCTTAAAGGAAAGCAATGGCAAGGTAGCCCGTGTCTTTCTGCAAAACTTTCTGGGTACATCCAGTTTCCATGAGGCTACTAATAATTCAAGCTGTTCTTTTCATTACAGTGTTCCGTTACTGGCCGTGTGCCTGTCATATACACTCAATTTTCAGTCAAAGTACCAGCTCACTCATATTAGCTTCTCTATTGTGGGTAATATAATTTGCTCCCTATCACTGAAGGATATAGAGAATTACAGGAAACAATACACCGTGCTCTCAGGGCACTTTGACCCGAAATCATCCCAGTTGTTAAAATCAAAGTTTTAATAAAAATCACAATTTCAGCTTATTTAATTAAGCCTACTCAGTGGAAGTCTTATGAGATCATCTTACGCAGCTTTGATCCTTTGATTTTAACCAGGGGATGCAGAGAATACAGAGTACAGAAAGTAGTTTCCCAGTAATATAAACTTTGTGTTCTTAAGTTGTTACCTCTATGTCCAACATTTGTCCTCATAGCTGAAATGTCTCTTGGTTTGATTGCACCTGCATCTGAACACAAGGATCCAGTGATGCATTGTTCTTATGGCTCGAGGGCCCAGCTGAGTGTGACCAGCACATTCCTGTTTACAAGGAGAGTGAGAGAGAACTTTTGCTTTGAGCTGTGGTTTTTTTTTGTTTGTTTGTTTTGGATGATTTTTTCCCCCTAATCTTAAGTTTTCTTCCTGTGTACAGTTTGCATTCTCCAACGCTGTCTGAGTTATTGTTGAATTAGGAATTTTGCACCTTATGAATAATGTCATCTCATCCTTCTTTTGCTTTTGCAATAAGGAATCTCTAGTAACTCTGGGACAATTCACCATCCTACAAAAGAGTGAGTTTTGTTATTCCACCAGCCTCAAGAACAAGAAAACTTCAGGGAATAGGGAGCAATGTGTGACTTCATTTCATTTTTTAGATTAAAAAAAGTGTTTATTCTTACCCGATGTATAGAATAACATAATTGAAATTTCTACAAACACGTAAAATTCAGGTCCTAGCTGCTAATGCCCAAATGCTTTCTGGACAACTACAGAATATGAAAAACAAAAGCCTATGACAAAATGCTAGTTATAACCCTTAACAATTACTGACAGTACAACACGCATCAACCCAGATCACCTTCCTCCACACTTTCTGTAACCAGGACTGTGTTATATAATATCAGCTTAACAGCTTCTTAGTTGACTTCCTGATGTAAAGATAAACATCATTATATAACCTGCCTATTTTAACTTTCTGAGTCAAACGAAGCAGAGAGGGTGCTGTGTTGTGTGGAATGAGTCCCTGTGAAATCCCGACCTAGAAGAAGAAGTAAACCCGCCGAGAGCAGATTCCATCCTGCTCAGGAGAGTCTTGCTGTGAGAAGTGCAGCAGTTGCTTTGGGTTTTGACTGATCACATGTAACAGGTGTGGTTAAAAAATTAGTTTTGCAGTTTTTCTATGACCAGTAGAAATTCTTACTCAATTAAAGTAAAATCTAGTCAGTTTAACTCTTACATCATATAAACATTTGACGTTCCCCCAGCCTCAAGCTGTAAGCTCCGTTTGCTCTGTGCAATGAGATTTTTGGTATTTGCAGGAGCTGCCTGAGAGCCCTGGCACTGCCCTGCATCAGGCTGGACATCTGTGCCTTAGCCACGCAGTCCAGCAGCACACGGCAAATTGACATCACTGCATATCACATCCAGATACCTTTGTTTCCCCAGCACGAACAATGCAGCACTTATAGCAGAGAGCGCAGGGCTGTGCCTCACACACCAGTGTCAGATCTACGAACCTCTGCTGCCACCACGTTGTCTATCACGTGCACCTGAGGGAACAAATACCCTATGAATTTTTGGATTACAGAGACATGCAAGATTAGCCGAGTCAAAAAAAAATAGAAAGGAAGTTTGACAATAGTGATTTCTTGTTGATAGAATCAAAGTCGTACATGTCAGAAGTTGCCTTCTTTAGCAGCTAAGGGATCACTTTACAAATGAGCTGTTCTTGCAAGGCATTCGGACATTGCAGTTCTCACCAAACACAGATGCATGCTGGCCTGGCCTCTCAGCACTATCCCCCAGCAATTCTGCCCTCTGCTAGGTGCGGGCTATACTGAGCACACCCGGATCACCAGCTTCCCACTTAACTATCTCCACTCCCCGCTGCTTGGTGCTGCAGAATGGCCCTACAAAGTTGCTGGAGCCAGCAGCTCCGCTGGCCCCCAGGGCTACCTCTGTGGTGAGCAGGTAACTGGATTATCAGGCACACCTTCCCTTTCATGGGCTTCTCCCTGCTTGTTTGCTAGAAACTTTGAGAGGATAAAGGTGACTACGTGCAATAGTTATGTGAAGGAAAAAAGGAATGCTAAAAAGAAAATTCAAGAAAGGTTTTGTCTTGTTTGGAATTTTGTGAATAATTTACATCAGAGGAGGGAGAGGCCACTGCTGAATGAAGCTGAGAGGTGAGTCCTCCGGTGTCACAGCTCTGAGTGAGCAGATACAAAACCTGTAAGGCCGTGCCTGGCTGAGCAGGCCCTGCTGACAAGAGCACCAGCTCTGTGGGGCTGCAGACGTCACCCACAGGAATGAATGAGTCCCTCATGGCCTTGGGTGATGCAAGCATTCGGTGGTGTTGAGCTCAAGCTAACAGGGCACTCCGCAGTGCCCACACAGCTCTTCTGTTTTATTTCGAGGCATGTTTGTGCGCAGAAAGTCCTCGTAAAGTGCAGTGTCTTCAGGACAAAACATTGCTTGGAGCCATCGCATATTTTTTTGTAATGCCTTTAAATACCAGTGGTATTGTTTTTACTCTTATGGACATAAAAGAGGCTGTCAGAATCCAAAGGAACCTGTTGTTGATTCACACACAGACTCCGGTTTGCCCTCTCAGTAAGTCCTCCATGATAGATAGCTCATTGAAGCTTTACAGCTTGAGTATCCCTTTTCTCAAATTCCCTGATGAAATACTGTTGCCAGTTGAGTTCAATAGAAATTGTAACAGTTTCTGATACATTCCTAAGAGCCTTGTATCAGGCTCTATGTATTACTTCCTAATACGTGGACCTAAGCTGCTGCCAACAGCTTGCGTGGAAAACCAACTTCTGCAGCTGGGCCCGGGGATCTGGCTGCTTGCTCCAAAAAGCTGTGGGAAGCTGGCTGCAAGCACCAAGCACACACACACGGAGACAACAAGCACTGCAATACCATTCACTACTGATAATCCAGTGCTTCTCATTCCTTCTGTTTCCTCTTTACTCCTCGCAAAACAATATTTTTGGAAATAAAAATGTTTCTCTTTTTTAAGATTTTTTTTGTGTGTGACAGGAAAAGAAATAAAAGTCTTCCACTAACCGTGGCTGTTCTTTTTAGCAAGGTAGAAAATGATGTCAAAGGCCATACCACATTCCTTCCCAGATCTATGCTATTGCAACAGCAGAGCACATGGAGTAACAAGTTTGTCCGATACTAAGACTGACTCATAAGGGCAAGAAAAGTTGGAAGACAGGTGTATGCTTGCAGTTCTCATCCTATTTCCTTGATAATTTAGATGTCTGACAGAAGAAAATATCATTCTGGTGATGCATAGGCTCTCTCTCAAGGAAGAGACAAAACTCAGCTATGAGGAAGAGCAATGTTTCTCTCAAAGCTGTGCTGAGTTTTGGGTTGATCAAGGATTGCTGTGAGCACCCAGCTCCTTGCTCCAGCGGTGGGCACAGAGGCTTGAGAGAAGAGTTCTGAGTTGCTGCTCTGGATTGAAGGACTTCTAGCTATTTTCCCAATCAGAAATAGCTCAGTTTTCTTCAGGCGTAATGCAGGTGTAGAACATGCCTCACATTTCAGAATCTCACTAAGGATTTGCTCAGTTATTAATTGAAAGCTCATTTGATTACAACTCTATCACATGCTGGAGGAGGCATCCAGTTTCACCGCTAACAGTTAATTCAGACTCCAGAGACATTGTCCTATTTAAAACAAACAGTAATCCAAAGAAAGAAAACTGTAACATTATTTATGGTATTACATTACAAATCAGATGAGATTAACCAACTCTGTTTCTAATCTCTTTACTATATGATATGATAAAACATGCTTGCCACATTAATTACTGCTGGCTAAGGCTATTTATGCAGCGTACATCTTTGGCATAGTCCCAGTGAATTCCTGATGCATCTTTGCCTCTGCAGATGCAGTTTTTCCTCCATCCTACCTTACTGTAACTAAAAATGAGAATTCTGTAGTTAGACCCTGCAGTGGGCCTCATGCTTGTATTTATACCAGAAACATCTCATATCTTTGAGGAATTAGCTAATGAAGAGTGCCAATTTCTGTCTGTGGCTGGAATTAGGTGCTAATTACTCACTGTATCTGCTTTCCATAGAGGCTCACAGAACTGCAAACACCGAAGAGAAGCTGCGTGAGGACAAAGCAGTCCCTCAGACCTCACTTGCTTAATGCTTTATGTGCGCTTCATCTCGGTTTGTGCAACTGGTATGGAAATGTCGGGTTCTGTTGTCCTGCTCCGTGCTGCAGCACTGTGCTCCCTGCACCAAGACGTGATGTCCTGCTGACCCCAGTCCTACTGGTGATGGGGTCAGAGAGATGTCTGCCTTTCAGCTCCTGTGGGCCTTCAGAAATGGCTCTATCCACGCTGTAAGTGTTGGTGAGTAAATGATGTGGTCTACCCCAGCGAGTTCAAATTAACATTTCTACATAATACAAGCACTTGCTGCTTTTTATAATTTTGTGGTAAGTTATTTCGGTACGCTCCTTGGATGGGTGGAAAGTATTTTTAAAAATGTGGAAAACATATAAACCTCCTCCAAGCACCCTGCAGATTTTACCAGCCCCACTCATGAACCAGCTTGGTTTTACGGCTGGTGCCCACAAAGGAAAGCTGTCCACCAGCCCCAATCCAACCCTCACAGCAGTGGCACTAGTAAAACCCAGGAAACAGCTCCACAAGCACCACAGAATGAAGTCATCAGCATCCTATCCCAACATGTTCTGCAGTGCTGGATACTGAAAGCAGAATATAGGTTTTCATCGTACAGATCCCAGTGAATTCCTAAGAGCGGTGCTGTACAAGCAGCACAAGAAAGCTTTCTTCAAGCAGTCCTACCATGCTTCTGAATGTCACCTGGGAAGGGCACAAACATTTCCCACAGGGCATCTCAGATAGGACTGCTGATAAGAAACATCTGAGCTGCCTGCACTGACTGCATCTGCCTTTTGGGAATGGGTGAGATGGACTTATTCCACGTTAGAACAAACATTTGAAACCATACAAATCTGAATGGGGAATGATCTGGCAGTGGTTCTGTGTGTCCCTCTGTAGCTTTGCAGGTCAGGCACGCTTATAGTGGCAGTGGGGAAGCCCTGCGTCCACGAGCAACATCTTTGGGCAAAGGAGTGAAGTAACACATTCTCCTCTCAGTGGGGGAGGTGGCTGGATTGTCTGTCCTAATGAATATCTCTGGCAGTTTTACTACATTGTATTACTGCACAACATTCCCTACGGTCTCACATTACTGCTTCCAAATCTCTCACATGTGGTACATGAGGAAACAGCCACTGCTGCTTTTTCTGACTGTATTAGGGCACAGGATAATCATTAAGTCAGGGAATGCTTACAAGGGCCAGTGTTGCTTTGAACGCAAACAGGCAACTAACCAGCTCCTAAGCAGAGCAGCGTACCTCCCTATCCCTTGCTGGCTGTGGGATTGTTCTGGTTGTCACCTAACACCGACAGCATTTGGGGTACAGCTGCAAAAACAGCTCCCCTTCTGGTAGGCTCATTACAGCATTCTTTTAAGCATAACCTGGGGCTGCTGTTCTTAACTTGGGCTGTAACACATGGCCCTTCACAGAAGATAAAACTAATTTTTCCTCTACTTTTATTGGCAAAAAGAACAATCGGAGTTCACACGTTGCCTACACTGTGCTGAGGAAACAGAACAACAGCCTTGCCTGATGCCTAGCTGGGACTGGAGCCCATGCAGCTGAGGGGCTAATAGCATGGATGGGTATATCTCCCTCTTTCTTGGGTCCCCCCAGCCTGGGTTGATACCCAGGAGGTGCTGTAGAGATGCGAGTGCACTCAAATTATGCCCGCTTTCCCCTGAAGACACACAGGAACTCCCATCAGTGCTCTGCAAACATCTAGGTACAATTTGCCTCAAAATAAGAAGTGCCAGTGCATCCATGAAACTAAGAACAGGAAAAAAAATATGCATATGCAAACAGCTATGTAGAATTGTCTAAAGTTCTGAAGAGTTTGCATGGAAAATAGACACTGAAATGTCACAGATTCTCAGCATGACTCAAGGGGCATCCAAACAGTGAGTGTGACTCACAGGCTGTGTAGGCATGCACAGGTATGTGGGTAGGCTTCTGGAAACCATATGGTTTACTGCAAAAGCTGAATCTCAGTACAAGTGGCAGTAGGGAGGAGAAATGTGATGCTTTATCCTTGTAGTGCTACAGAAAGCACAGCAATGACTGCAGAGCAGCAAGGTCCCAGGCTGCAGCAAGTGAGGATTTGCTCAGATGCAACACCTATAGGCACAGAAATAAAGGAAAGAAGCTGCTTACCTTCAGGAGACCTCACATAGGCAGAGATCTCCAAATGAGATGCTCTTGCATCCACTGCCAACCCCTAAATGAGGTCTGGGAAGGGGTGGATCCTGGCTCCACCCCTTCTGGTCACTCAGGTACATTGCATGCACCTGGGTTCCCCTGGGTTGGCCCTGCCTTCCCACCAGGTGCTCCATCACTGGTTCAGGCTGTGACTTAGCATTTCTGCTACAATCCTATAGCAAGCTACTTGAGCGCTACCTGCCCAAGCATTCCTGATGGAATGGAGCCTGGTGAGGGCTGGCTTCCATCAGCACAGCAGAATATCAAAGCTCTGCTAAGGAGTGGGGTTTATTTACAGGAAACTCTTTGGAACACAGTGAAATTTAAGGGGGTGAGAGGCAATTATATTCCCAAATAACTTGTTTTTGTTGAAACCAGACTTTGAAGAACTCTCTACAGGAGGCCACACTCTGGCAGAACAGGGACATCATGTGGGTCTTTGTGAAAGCAGCTGGAAGCAATTTCATCTGAAATCTAAAAATGTTTCAAAGTGAACAGCTGAACATAGATTCCGAACAAGACACCTACTGCATAGACGCCAAAGGAGCGTTACCTGTTTAACCCAGTCTAAATGCATAATACTATGATTAAATGTTAAGGGCTTCTCTGATCAAAGAGCAGGCACACTGTGGTTGCCAGTTCCTGGCACAGGGCAAGGCGCAGACCGGACATCCAGTGAGAACCAGGGAAGTGTGACAAGGTGCTGCACCGCTGGAGAACTCAGTGCCCCCTTCCCAGGAGGCAGCAGAATTCACAAGGTTGTTTGCCCTCAGTGTGGGGAGAAATAAGCAGTTAAAGCTGAGACATGAGTTTTCTGGCTTCTCGTGAGGTAGGGCAGACGCTTTTCAAAGGCGGACTACACACAACAGCCGTACACTGCCCTTTCTTACTTCTCAACTGCAGCCTGACAACTATTTCCTGCCAGAGAAAATTAAATTGAAGAGAGTGGATGTTTTTTCTACATTATTTTCCCAGCAACAAGTTCTTCCTCACTCCAAATCCTATACAAAAACTGAAAAGGGGAAGCAAAATATGAAACGTATGACTCACCAGGAAAAATTTTATTTAAAAGTCAGTCTTACTGCAACATAGCATCTGCTAGAGATGATGCTTTTGTTTCTGTAGCTTCAGTCTCAAGTCCAACAAGAGCAGGAGACCAGTGAGGAAATCAGAATGGATTCGTGTTTCTTTTGTCAACTAATGGTACATGGGAACATGAGTCTTGCATCCTGCTTTGGATCTGGATCTTGTGGTTGCTGGCTGCCTGGGGAAATGTCTGAGCTGATCTTACCTATGCTCACAGCAACCCTGAGCTGCTGTGGAGCTGGGGAAACATTTCCTCTGCATTGCACAAGTGTTCCTTGGAGTCCTTCTCCAAACAAAACATTTACCAAAAATGGGACTGTTTTACCCGAAAGTATCTAAGTCCATGAGAAAGTCCAGGTAGAGGGATCTGTGGTAGAGATTTACACTGGGCTATTTCACCTAGGGCTCTCTCTGTGGATTTCACAGCAATGAAAAATGCTATTCTCGCCATTGCAGAGGACATCCTTAGATAGCACAGATTGAGTTGCTCTGCTCCAGGGGTAAGTGAGGGATTTGCCAATAAATATCTATAGATGAAGAGATGACACTTCTGCCAGTGCTGCTTTTGCATTGTTGCAGGTTCAGGGAAGGAGAAGAGACAACCGTCTTGATCTAACAATGCAAGAGAAAAAATGGAATGACAGAAATAAAACACCAGTCTCCGAGCTGTCAGAACATCTCCTCTGCCTAAAGGGGCCAGGCAAGGAGACACCGTAGGGAGAGCAGGTTACAAGACGACTTCAGAAAGAATGGATGCTGCCCTGTGTTTGTGTGCCAAGCAGCATGCTTGTCTGCTGTCTCCTCAGGCTCTAGAGAGGACTTCCCAGCAACGAGTGTGGGCTCCAGCACGGGTCCTACATCTCATTCACTGGTGACTGATGCACTTTGTGCTTCGTTCTTGATTTAGCCAGATCAGATCTTTGCAGAGAGTGAAGCGCTACCAAATAGACAAGCTCTGTAAGCCTCACAGGGTCTGGATGTTAATCTTCCTCCTCTTCTGTACGTGATGCTTGACTAAATAAGCGATTGAGTTAATGAATTTAACTTTAAGGCAATAAAGATGTCTATGTAAGAGCTTGAACACAACCACTAGTTAAATAAACTCCATCTAATTACATCTCACTGGTATGCAATTATCAGCGCCAGCAGGGCTGGCCAGCTGGGTCCAGCCTCCAGCAGAGGGGCAGTGCTCTGCTCTGGGCCTGGCAACCTCCTTCCTCAGTCCAACATGGAGCTAGGAGGGGCTCCCTGCAGCAGCACGGCCCAGGAGGGGTCTGCATCTGTGCAGAAAAGCAATGTGTGAGTGTCAGTGCATCAGCAGCTATGGCTCTGCTCTGTGAGAAGGATCAGAAAAGTCCGACGTGGGATAAAGATTTCTCTTGCAACCTCTGCAGTAGGTTAATCGTTGCTGATTACAAACCCAATACAGTCTCATTAATTTGCAACACAGAACAACAAGAGTTGTTCAACAGAGAGCGGCCCTGCATTCTTCTCCTTCAAGTGTGAAATTCCCACATTTCTTAGCAGCATGGCAGGAGGCTGTTTAGGAAGAAAATAGCACGTAGGTCTGGTAAGGGCCAAAAGCAACTGAGCAGCAGGTAACAGCTACCTGATGAATAGCACACGGTGTTTTATGTCGCTTTTCCCTTTTAACTGTGACAATATTGCATGTGCATGTTAAGTTTGTTTTGCATCTTCCCAGCTGGATGGGAACGAGAGTAGATCTACTGAGCTGAGGATTTCTGTGCAGATGTCCCTGATGGATGATGGTGACATAAGCTGACTGTCTTAGGGATTTCACGTAAGCTGAAGCTTGGAAGGCTGAGCTACACAGAAGAAGCATCAAAGCATGCCCAGGAGCCCAGAATAGGAAGGAGAAGCAGGCACAGGGACTGAAGTGGCTCAGAAGCACTAGAACTGGGCAGCAGATTAAATATAAATTGCTGTGAATATGGTCTTAGCCTAAACCATCTCCAGTAAGATGGGTGAGATATCCTGCAGCATGCCACCCTTAGGGATCAGCAGCCTGTGTGGGGGTAGGGAGGGAGGATACAGGCTATTTTTTTTTTTGTATGCAGCCCTCGAAACACATGGCTAGTCCCTCCTTTCTTGTGGCCAGGCAATAATGCAAACAAAGAACCAACCCACCACACCTCCAAGTCACATTCAGAAAAACCATGGCCCAGGTGTTTAACATAGACACACCTGTAAATGAAAATTCAGAGCTTTGGCTTGCAGCATGCCATGGAGCAGCATGGTTAGGGCACGAGCAGGCAGATGTGCTGCATGGACAGGTGTGGGGGCACAGATCCAATCAGTGTTACACTCAAGGATGACAGGCAGGTTTTGGGAAGGGAAGTGCTCATCCTCCCTGACTTGCTGTGTGCAAAATGTGTCACTTCACTGCTAAATCCAAAACAGCACGCTCACCTTTCAGCTACTGCATTTTAAAAAGCAATAGTCAAATGAGGCACGTGAAGCTGGCTACCCCAGAAGGAGCAGTAAGTAAAGCTTAGAGTCCCTTAAGCATATATAAGTTACGCTCCCGTGCCTCCTCTATGTAAAGCAAAAACCTGCGGAGTCCTTCATCTCCAGCACCCTTGGGAGCAGCACTGCCACATGGTCACCAGGTCAGTGCCCACAGCGCGGCACAGGGGACCCGTGCAGTGCACACACAGCAGAGCGAGCGTGGCTGCAGTCGGAGCAGGTTTGCACCTTCCTGGTTACATGTGTTTGATGTCAGCTCCTCCATCAGCATGGGGCACACTGCAGGACTGCGTGGCTGTCCCTGTTCTGCGCGGCACAGTCACACCGCGCTGTGGCTCAGCATCCCTGGGATCAAGGGGCTTTTTATCTGGATGAGCTCCCGTGTAACTAGGCAGAAATACATCGCACAGGAGTGAAAGTAATCCTAACAGGAAATGGGGGAGTGTTCCCAGCAAGCAACCTGCTCGGTGCCTCTGTTGGAGATGGCTGGACACAATTCCCTTGGCAGCTCAGCGCTATTCATATGTAAATCGAAGCCGGTTCAAAGGCTTCTGCTGAATTCTTGATTCCCCCTGACTCTGGCTTTCAGTTTTCCCCATTATGCCAACAGCTTAGTCAGAAGTCTTTTAAATCACTGGAAACATCTCAATTATGTAATTAACCAGAATACGAATATCTGCAAGCTGCCACAGGGGAAGGATTGGGCTGCCCATGTCTGCGGGCACAGTGTGACAATGCGGACAAAGCTGTGTGACAATGGTTTTCAGCCAGGGCCTGTTGGTAGGAAGGTACAGCTGTGACTCTGCCCACTCCTCCAAGGGCATGGCAGCCACTGACTGCTGCTCCTGGAGATGGCTTGTGGAAAAATGCTTTGGGCACAAACTTCTTTAATTCAGATTAAAGTAGAAAGAAACAGAGATCTGATTCTGAATTCCAGGACTTTGATGCAGAAGGGAGCATGCAGAGACTGCAAGTGGAATGGAGTAAGGAATGGAAGTAAAGGTACATTTGGTTGCCACTTCTGGTTCTGCATCCTCAGAGCAACCTGCGTATCACAGGGGATATCAAACAAACAGAAAGGGTCGGTCAGATGTATGAGAAAGAAGAGATCTCTTCCACAGAGAAAATGGGATCAATGGCAGGGCAGGACGGCCCCAGGTTAAGTTAACTCTTTGCTTGGTTTTCAATAGGAAAACAATAATGATGAATATGAGGAAGAGGCAAAATAGATAATAGGATAACTAAGTATTCTAGTATGAGATTTTTTTTTCAGTTCAGAGCTGTGTAAAAAGCAGTTTCAGTACTTGGAGTGGACTGACATGACGGCAGAAAAAGCTGTATCTGAACGAGTCTCTCATGTCTGGGACATTCCCATATGACTCAGGAAAAGACAAAGTTATCTGTAGTTAAGGGAGAAGAGGGGAGGCAAGCTTGAGC
The DNA here is from genome assembly GCF_002078875.1 of Numida meleagris. NCBI lineage: Eukaryota > Metazoa > Chordata > Aves > Galliformes > Numididae > Numida > Numida meleagris. Next base: position 15,035,251 of record NC_034412.1, read on the forward strand.
TCCAGTGCTCTGGCTGCAGCAGAAAGCTAGGTCTTAAATTGGGAAAGAGTAAGAGTTAATGGAAAACACAACGACATTAAATATGGACTTTGCAAAGAGAAACGTTGTCAGACTTTATTCTTTCTTCCTTTGAAAGTCAAAGGAAGCCCCTTAGAGCTCATCTCTTTGGACTTCAGAGAAGCGGCTGACATGGCATCAAAGGGAGATTAGCAGACTGGAGACGCTTCTGCTAAAACGCGTTATGAAGCAGGAAGGAACCGAACCAGCTCCAAGGGCAGCAGTGAAAAGCAGTGCTGATGGAGGGAGGGTGAACCTGGAGAGGAGGGAATGATGCAGGCCCTTCAGGGCTGGCCGCTGAGTTTTGTATTCCCACGTGTGGCACAAGAAGTGCCGGCAGCGCCAGGTCACCTTAGGGCAGCGGCTCCCAGGTGAGCGGGGATGCTCCTAGCAGCACTGGCCCCTGCTGCTGTCCTCACACGCTCGGGGCCATCTCACCGAGCTAATGACACAGGCGGTTGCTTCATGGTGGTCAGAGCCCTCGGCTCATAGAATAGGAGCTTGGATTTCCTGCCTTTCATCAAGTCAGGAGCCCTTCAGAATCCAGCTCATTGAGGGTAGATAACATCTCTTGGCGCGCGCTCTTTCCTCACTTGTCGGTTAACTTCATTGTTCAGCCTCTGCACGGTGCACAATACTTCTCACCCCTGGTAATCTCCAGCAAATTTCCTGACTGATGTGGATGGATACCAGCCAGGCACCACCAGTTATGGTATAGGGGAGTTCGTTATCTCTGTGTTCCCTTTTTCCCTCCCGTTCCTACCACCAGCAGCACAATGTGGGGCTGCAGGAGCACCTGCAAGGGCTGGAGGTACCCTGGTTCTCCTCTGGTTCTCCTTAGGGACGGTGCACAGCAGCGGTTACAGCCGGCATCAGGTGCTCCAATTCTGTTAGATAATGGCACCACTCCAGCGAAGTCAGTGAGGTTCAAAGAAATTAAGGAGTATAATTTTAATTAAAATTATAAACTAGTGAACCAGGTTCCCAAGGGACACAGTAAAATATCCACCACAGAGCTTTCAGAGCAAGGCTAATTGCACAGCCAGAAAATTCAACAATCCTCAGTCTGCAACAGGCGTGGGAACCACGCAGAGATCTCTGCAGCTCCTTCAGAGCCCAAACTTCTCAGCGTCAGCCAACCTGGGCCTTCCTCCACGGCTGCTGTGGATATTTGCCAGCTGCTCCCCACCGCTATTTAACTAGATGTGGTCACCAACAGCTCACTCCTCACCCCCAGGCTGTGCCCTTTATAGCCATCTCCTCATCCCCACAAACCTGCTGCTGCCTGCTAGCAGTGTAGTGCTTTGTGTCACGCTACCAACTGAAAAGCCTTTTGCTGCTGTCACTGAGCCTTACAAAGAAGAGCGGTTAGATGTGGAAATGCCTTTGCAATTCAGGAATACAGCACTGAGCCTAAAAAGCAAATCCCAGCAGAGGGCATTCATCTGCAGGAAGGGGATAGATCCAAACTGGGGCCACATTGTGTTCACCCACAGAGTACCAGCAGTAAGAACAGGAGCAGTCCCTTTGCTTTTTGCTTTTTGCTCCACCAGCAACCGTGATATGAGGCTGTTATAATACAGTGCTAAAGAGTAACTGAAAATGCAGCATCTCTGCTCTGTCAGACTGCTGCCAGGACACCTAGCTCAAAGCGTGGGTTTGTCAGGACAGCCCCACAGCCCTTGCAGCCAGCAGGGCCTGAGCTCAGCAGCTGTGGCACAGCTGTCCTGCTGAGGAAGGGGCCTGAGCTGCCCTGAGTCTCTGCAGGTTGCACAGGGAAGCGGAGGCTGCTGTTGGTGGTTCACCTCAGCAGTGAGGGGTGGCCCGCTGGGTGATTGGTACACCTGTTTCTCTAGGGAAACGTTTTTGTAAGGTGGGAAGCAGTCTGTGTGAATTTACTTAGGAAAGCTCATTTGTAATAAATCCAAGCCCTAGCTCCGGTTCTCATTTGTCCGAAAAAATAATTGCTTAGCAAGAATCAGTGCGACTCAGCTCGGATCTGCAGCACACACAAGTAGGAATGCAGCTGTGATTTGAATCACTAAAAGCTTCCTGATTTGCTTCCTACTGGAAACGAGCTGAGGATGAAGACCTCGGGAGCACAGGCAGCTTTCCTCCCAGCTGACTCTTAAAAGGACCGAACAGGACCGCACCAGCTCACGGTGGAAAAAAGCGTTAAACTGGCACATTTGGAAGTCCATGAGTTCATCAGCTCTGAAGAGCAGTACTTCGGGAGAGCACCAAGGGGCTGTCTGAAGGCAGCTGGACACCCAGGCCAGGAGACTGCCACTCACACCGCACTGCCTGCGAGCAGGTGGATTGGAGCCAGCTCTTGGGGATGTGGATCACAGCACAGACCAGACTAACTTCATCTTTTTTCATGCCAAAACACTTATCCTATTCCTCCAATGTGGCTTTTCTCATGGAAAAAGCCTTTATAGAACCCACAGTAGGGTTGTTTTTTGTTCTGGTTTATCTGATCTACCAAGGCCTATAGTATACGTTTTTGGTTAGGGAATAAGGTTGGCAAAAGGTCATACATGTAAGTATATGGATGCCATTCATACTGAAATTTCTGTGACGCTGTACCTGTGCATATTTGGGCAGAGATACCAGCACACTCTGGGTAATGATACAAAAGAGCAGTGAACTGTGCTGCTTCAGAAGTTTCACGAAAATAAGTACTTACTGGAAAGTTGGATTGGGATCCAGGATGAGATTTGAACAGAACCTACGAAATAAGGCTTTCTGCTGGGCTGCTAATCAACTAACTTTATTTTTGCAAGCTTTGCCTAAGCAAATCCAGCTGTGCTGCTGCAGAACTCCGTGCGATGCCCTGTGCATCCTGCTGAGCTGGTGGCTGGGCAGAGAGCTTGGGCACAGCTGGCTGTGGCTGCTCCCCAGCACTCGGGGCTGCTCACAGGGCGGGGGCAGACTGGTGTCAGCAGGGAATTTGGGGGCTGGCACCACAAATGGAGGCAATAAGACGTATCATCAGGCAGGAGTTAGAATTAGGTAGAAAGAAAGAAGCTTTGTGTGGGTGGTGAGAGGAAAAAGGGCAGATTAAGAAGACAAGGATAAGAATCTGAAAATCACGCAAAACCAGTTCTGTGTCAGGCAGGGAGTGATTAACTCACCCTTTTTCTAAACATGGAGCCATGGTGCTGATCTAGAAACACCCTGTCTGACACCAGGTGGAACTTGGCGCCCTGAGTATGTTTTGCTTTGGATTTTCGGTGGTTTTTATGCATAGTTCTGTCACTGCAGAGGGATGGATGTGAACGCTACCTCCACAGCACATGCTGGGAAAGGCACGGGCCTGGGTGAGGGGCAGTGCCTGGCAGAGCAGTTCAGGACAGCTCTAGTCACAGACATCAGCCTCCTCAGACCAGCGCAGCAAGGAAGGGGCAGCTCTTGGCTTTCCAGACCTCTGCAGGACTCAGCTAAAAACAGAGTTCAGGGGACTTCACTCTTTGTCCTGTGAGAAGCAGTCAAAAACCTTGACGTGTGCTTTCACATGTGAGAGAGGAAGCAACCACCCTGCATTTAGCAAAGCCGAGTATGTGCAAAGTCTACTGCTGGGAGAAGAAAGTTGTTCCAAAGAAGAAAAGACAGGCAGTTATTATTCTGTCTACATAGGACTAATTAAATAACCCCATGTCTATAAACCGTAACTTGAAAATGTTCCCTGTAGCAGAATGTGCCAGCCCACAGCTACATGAAATAGAGAAAACCCATTATGAGTGACCAAAATCATTGGAAACTGTGGAAATGTTGCCTCAGGCTGAAAGGCCCTTTCCCGTGGAAAAAAAAATTTGCAGTTGTCTATTAATACTGTTCATGGCTAAGAACGAGTGCTCGTATGCTCCGGGTTTCATCAAAGCGGTTTTCATACAGGCTGTTCTGAAGTGAATGCAAAAGGAGCAAATTTCCTTCCTCGTTATTCTGACGTATTCCTTCCTCCCCCTCCTCTCCCACCTGGTGCATCAGGCACTGGGGAGAGTGAGAACCTGAAAAGCAGAACATCGATGTGCGGGACAAGCAGCCACGTGGCGTGGAGGACTGGATTCTCTGTGTAATGACAGATTTCTGGACTAAGAAATGTAAGGAGGTGCTATGAGAATGCTGGTTCCATGTAGAAACAGCCGAGGCTAGACCCTGCTGCTAGTGGAAGAAATTACAAGTGATGGCTGGCCCTCAGCTCAGGGCTCCACGAACACTCTCCTTTGATACAAGGTGAGGGTGCTTTTGTCTTCCTGTTCAGAGCTGGCTGGGTTGGGGAACGCTGACAAAGAGACCGAGGCCATCTCCACATCCTCAAGGATGCAACGAGGGCGCTGTGCACCAGGGGGGCAGGAAGGCCTGGTCTGCAGGTGCCGGGTACGGGGAGCTCTGTCCTTTGGATGGCACCAAAACCCCGCGCTCAGAGTGAGTCATTTATGACTGCAAAGTCCCAGACAAAACAGATGAGATCAGCAGGCAGAGGGCAGGCCCACAGACATCTGTTTGTAGCCATCCCATGTGTTAAAATGGCACTGCTGTGTTCCGGCATCTTAATGGTTTGGAATTAGGGCAAAACCACACAGCAAGAGGTTAAACAGTTATCTTATGGAGAAATTAAATGTATCTGTGGCTCTTGCTGTGTATGGGATGGAGCTCTTTGTAAGAGTAATTAGGGAAAACATACTTGAAATAAAGAGCCTTGTTGGTTTGGTTTTGTGATATTATTAGTGCTTAACTGAGAGAGAAGCGCTGGCCTTCTGCACCCTCTGCATCCTGCTGTGCCCACTGGAGCTGCACGTGAGCCCATCCTTCACTTCCCACCTGGCTGAGCCATGGCCATGGCCAAGCCCTGGGGCACAGGGTGCTGCCGGGCCTTGGCCAAATGCCACTGCCTGGGGCTGCTGCCCCCGGATGGGCTCTGCCCGGCACAGCCCTGCTCACCCCCACTGCTGCCTGGTCCCCCCGTGGCTGTTTGGATTCAATCAGCAACAAATGACTTTTATTGTACCCAAATTAAAGCTGCTCCTTGAAGCTATTGTGAGGGCCGCTGCAATCAAAGGCGAACGGGGACACTGCGGGTGGAAACAGTCGGCAGCGGTGTGCCAGACACAGGGATGGTGTACACTGGGGTGAAGATGAAGAAGACACCGAGGCACCTCCCGTGGTCCATTGTTCAGGACTTGAAAGGGCTGGGGATCTGCAGCACTCCTACTAGCTGCTATCTTCCCACAGCAGCAATTATGGGCTGAATGAGGCTCAGAGACAGTGACTGCAAAGGGCCCGTAAAGCTGCACCTTTTTGGTTCATTTCCTTGATTGCCTCTGTTTCCATTATATCCACCCCTCCAGGATATGTCTTTTAATCCTCTGAGCTGATCTATCTCCATGAATATTCACAGCCTGTGGCACACTTATTACTGCTGCCTGGATGTCCCGAAGCTGCTATCAATCATACCTTAATCTTGCATGCAGCTCCTAGGACTTCATCTGAAACGCAAATGGAAAATACGGAAAATGTAAAGAACCAAGAGAAGAAAAAGTCAAAGTCAGTAAATGCTGATGTTGGGGCTCCTGGTTCAGTTTCCTGTTGATTTTCACATTATTGATATTGGAATAGCAACTGATCTGGCAGCATTTGCCGAAAGGCCGCATCTGCAGCACTGTGCCATCCCTTGCAAAGGAGCTGTTCAAACCCCCAGCCATCGTCACAGCACAGCCCTGCTCTCCCTGCACTGCTGCGATGCCCTTTCCCACGGGCACGAGCAGAGCAGCAGCACGGTGGGGCAGGGCTGGTTGTGGCACAGCAGACAGCCCCACAGACAGGAATCCTCATTGCTGCTGGACTGCTGAAAAACGGAGGGGAAGTTTGGTGCAGGTGGGAGGACTGAGCATGAACAGAACGAGCAGCTGTGGCTTTTGGGTACAAATCACTGTATGTACACTGGCTTGCTTTCCTATTTTGGGGGCAGGCTGATCTTTATCAGCTGCTTGTTCAATGCTGTGTTAGTACAGCTCAGCGGCTGTGCCGTGTGCTTCATGAACCACTTAGTCAAGGTGATGTTGTGCCATGCCGTAAGGGTGGCTGGTGGCACACAGATGCAGGAATTTGCTGATGCATGTGGGCAAGCGGGCAAAGTGGCTCTCCCAAGCTGTTAGGGCAGAGCTGCTCCGCTGGTCAGCTCCTGCACGCACTGAGCTGCTCCTGTCCCTGCGTGCCGCCCCGCTCCCGGGACAAGCGGTGCGACAAAAGCCATCCTCGGGCAGGATTAGGGTTAGGCTGGCTGAGTCACACCGAGCCGCCCTGGCGCTCAGCGCAGGCTGCGAGAACCGGAGGGTGTTCCCTGAAGCAGGGACATTAATCACCACTGTTTTACACATCACTTTGCTCGCATTTCTTCTTCTACATAAAAAGGGTAAGAACCCTTTTGTCATCAAGTGACGGGGAGGAACAATAGCTCTGCTCACTCCGTCACCGCCCCGCAGAGGCTGAATCACCACCGCAAGGCGGGCACATCATCCCCGGCCCGCTGCTCAGCTCCTGCACGGCGGTGACTCATGCTGGAGCAGGGATGGGAGCGGAAGGCGGACGCCACAGCCCCCCTGTACCAGCCGCGAGCTGAGCGCCGATCTGCGGCTGGCATCAGTGGGGCAGGACAGCGAGGGGGCGGGGGGCTGAGGACGACGCGCGGCCAGGACTGGAGCTGTGCGGGGCACAGGGGGCACAGGCAGCCCCTGCCTCGCAGCCGTGGGCATGCGGTGCTGATGCTGGGCCGGAGAGCCTTACTTCACGGCTTGGATCTCGCCTTAGCCCCCTCCGCCAGCCCAGCTTTGCGGTTAGCAGGGGAGCCCCGAGCCCAGGACGCTGCAGGGGCTGTGTGAGCGCCCGGTCACCCCAGGGCTTTGGCTCTGCCCGGCCTCTCCCCAGCACAGGGCTGTGGTGGGAAGGCAGCCGGCGCCGCGGGCTGCTCTGCTGTAAATGAAGCGGTACAAGAGAAGGTCAGCGCGTTAGCTCATTGCTAACAGAAAAGTTCAGGCAATTAAGCTTTCAGACACATTGGAGGGTACTGGCAGTGATTACAAATGTCAGAAAAACATTTTATGGCAATAAATAACAAACGAACACAGACTTTTACCAGGCTCTTGAAGCCTGGAGGGAAAGAAGGTCTTTTATTATTTTTTTTCTTAGAAACTTTCCCTCTGCAAAGACAGTCAGCAAATCCTAGCCATTGTACGAAGGAGACTCTCTTACTCCACCATCTCAGAACAGTCAATTCCATATAACAGATAACAGGCTTGCTCAGAGATCTTCTAAAGAGACCAGCAAGTGAGCAGGAACGGGATGCTGCTGCTGCCCAAAGGGCGGTGCGAGCATTACAGAAGTGCTGGGCTGCGGGTGGTTGGAGCTTAGCAGCGCTAAGAGTAGAGCGGGAATGCTGGGGTTGAGGGAGTGAGCAGGGCCAGCTCTGCACCCCACCGTCTGAGAGGGAGAGCGGTATCTCCCCATACCCGGTACATGGGTCTGAGCAAGCCCAGCCCTCCCCCAGACACCTCGGGACCTCTTTTCCCCAGGAAGGGGAAGGGACTTCAAATAAACCCTTGGGACTCCTGCTCCCTCCCTCCTGCTTGGGGCTGCTCCCAGCAGCTGCAGCCCGCTCCATGGTGAGGGAAGGCCGGCATTCCTGGTCACTGCCCCAGCCCAGAGGGCACAGCTCCAAGGAGAGGAAAGCCACCGGCCTCCCAGACTCGTGCAGACATCAGGAGCTGCTGGTGCTGCCAGCCAGGCCTGTCAGCTGCTGGGGGGGCAGAATCACATACAGGGACATGAGCTGGTTGAAAGTCTGCTCTTGGCCATTTGCTGTCTTCCCTCACAGAAATCCCCCAGGACAGCTGTGGTCCCTTCAGGAACGCTGCTATCTGTGCCCCCACTCCCCTGCTGCCCAGTGCTGCAGCACTGCATGGGCTCCTGTGAGCTTTCCCACTGTATCTCAGATCAAAGCGGGCCAGCTTGAGGCACTGCTGAGAGTGGGTTTTAAAGTGTTGCAGCTCAGTCCTAAATAAATCCCATCTGCTTTCATCCTCGCTGCAGTTTAACAGACATTTACAGGCCCCCGGGTAGCGCCTCATGGATTCCCTTCCTCCTTGCTGTATCAAACGGGGATGCATCCCATTGAAAACCACATTTCAAAGATGTCGGCATCTCCTGGGTGCTGTCTGCATGGGCCGGGTGCAGTGAGGGCGGTGCAGCGCTGGGGCTGCACTCTCCAGGAACACATCGCCGTGTGCTCGTGTCGCCTGCAGCATTCGGCTCCCAGTCCTCGCTGAGTTCTTGCTACAACAAACCTGCTGTTTCCTGCACAGCGATGCACAGACCTGGTGGGCTGGTTCAGCTCTGCTTGCAGCATTCAGACTCCTAAGGCCTGAAAAACTGGCTGCAGGTCTCTGTGGCAACACGTTATCTCACAAGATTTATGGTCTACCCCGTTCCAGGTGAAGTCAGAAATACCACTGCAGTGATCTATCCTGATATTGCCACATTTCTACACTGCTGCTCTGACACTCACCGCTAAGGGAGAAATGATGATAGGAACAGTTACACTTCCACCCAGGGAACTTCCTGGGGGCTGTGCCGGTATCGTGGGGTGATGACAGCACTGTCCTGCTGTTCCCAGCTTGTACTTCTGCCTGCAGAATAAGATTAAGTTGTGCTCAGGGAGGAGTACCTGGGCTAGCCTAGGAATAGAATGTGGGCTGTCTTTCTTCTGTTTCCTCTTATCCATTGGTAAAGGTGTGATGGAGGAGGTGAGGGGAGCAAACAGCCCAGGGACCAGCACGATGGAGTTGGTCAGAGATGCAGTCCCTGCACTCCAGGGGTGGCTGTAGTGGAACCACAGCTCCTGGGGCGCAGTTTCTTGGCACCATCTGAGCTCAGCTGGGCTGGGGGTGAGGTGACCTGCATGTCCTATGGCTGCAAAACGGGGCCAGCCCCGCCTCAGGAGAGCGCTGCTTCTTCAGGAGTGAGTTGCTGTGTGATGACAGCTCTGCTGAGCTCTTCTGCTAAAGCTTTCCCATGTTACACCAGGAATTACACAACCTCGTGCTAGAGGAGGAAGGAGAGAGAAAAACTCGGTGAGCCTGCAGTCAGGGCAGCTGCATGGCACGTACTGGTCTGATGCCTCTTCCAGGTAATTATGTATACCCAATGGTAGAGCTCCATAAGTGCAGAGACGCATTTGTGATCGGAGACAGACACTGACAAAGAGTCATCTTCAAACAAGCACACAAACAGCAAACAAAACACTCTGTTAGCAAACATGATTTTAAAGTAGCAGCCTACATCTTACCCAGCTTCCCCGCCCCTACGCTTCCTGCAGGCTGCCCCGAGCTGCTGTCTGGGGGCAGGAGCCTGGTCTGCATTTTCCCTGGCTGTCCTCAAGTCTTGGGGCCCTTCCAAGGCGAAATGGGAGGTGGTAGTCCTCCACCTGCCCCTCACCTGTTGTGCGGGAGCTGCAGAACGCATTGTGCCACTGCGCATCTCTCTCAGCATGGTTGTGGGTGAGAGCAGGGCTCTGTCCCCGGGAGGTGCTCCCGGGGAGCTGTTGTTGTTGTTTGTGAGTTATGCGTACCATCTCCTACTGGTTTGCTGGGACCGAGCTGGAAGCTGCTGGTTTTTCAGAGCCACAAAGCCTGAAGTGCCGGCAGCTGCATTTCTGCTCTGCAGCGAGGTTTCTGCTTCAGTCAAATCTCAGTACAGACAGGGATTTGACTTTGTGGCTCAGCAGCTGAGACATTTGCATGCTTAATTCAGTTACTATTTCATTCTTACATTCAGTTCACTTGGGGCAGGCATCCTGTGCTCAGCTATGCAATGCTGCCAGGACAGGACTGAGCCCTTTCTCTTTCTGTTCCCAGAGCAGCGAGACTCAGACAAACCCACGGGGACAGAAGTTAGCTTCCTGGCCATGAGATAATTTTCTGTCTAATTGGGAAATCCCTGCAACCAGCGGTCACCAACTGCTTGTCTCAAACACCACACTCGCCACCCTCAACACAAGGAACAACAAGATCTTAAGTGGGTAGGGTTCAAGATTTCCTCACTAAGGCTGAGAACAAGATGTAACAGCTGTAGTTAAAATTACCCCATCTCTGCTGCCTCCCACCACACCAGAGAAGTTATTTTTAGGTTAATAGAGTCTTACCACAGAAAGCACGGGTGACAATCTGCTCATCTCCCAGGGAGCTGAGGCAGATCTCAGCCAGAGAGCAGTGCTGCGAGCTGGCCAGTGGCTTCCTAATGGCCTCTGCTCAGAGACTCGTGCAGTGAATCACTCTTCTCCCGTTTGATTTGTTATGCAAAGAAAAAGCAGCAGATCCCCCATAACTCTAGCAGAGGGGAAGAGGACGGATGCGTTCCCCAGCAGCAATGTGGTCTCAGCCCAACCTGCCCTGAAGGTCCCTCCCCTACCTTTGGGTGAAACTGGACACACACCAGTTTCTCTAGCACTGTTTATTTTCAAATAAACCTAGTGGGCTGAAGCTATCCCAGGAGTTCCAGTGGCACCATGCAGGCAGGACCCAGTGTGCACTAAGTTGCAAGGATAGTCAAGCAAAGCCAAAGGGGATTAGCTTTTAATGCGATTCTCAGGGCAAACCCTTAAACTGTGGGATTGCCAGGATTCCAGCAGGAAAACTAACAAGCTTGCTGCCCTCACGGCCATGAATCAAACTCTCCCAGTGTCAGAGAAAGTCACAGAGAAACCTAGGAATTGCCCAGACACACAGGAGCATCCCGGCCATTGCCTTCCACATTGCATATTTGGCAGCACAGTCCTCTCTGAACCATACTGCAATGCAGCCACTGTTATCCAGATGTTTTGCTCTGCCTTGCAAATTAGTGCCTGCCGAGTCTCTTGTGGTTTATCTTACATTCTGTCCCAGAGAGAAGGCCACGTATTGGAAAATGTGGCAACGCTCCTCCCTGTACCACCAGATGCAGCTACCACATCCACGTCACTTCAGGGCTCTGGCGATCACGAAGGTCTGGAAGCCAGCCTGTCTCACCCAGGGTTTTATTTTGGGTTTGCCAGGGACCTGCTGCGTGCTGCCCTGCTGTATCACTGCCATCCCCCTCCTCCCCTCTTCATAGCTCAGTGTCTCTTCCCACTCCGTGGGAATAATCCACAATAATCCCTTGTAATCCGTGGGAGCCTGGTACAGATGCAGGCTTAAGAGCTGTGAACATACAAAGTCCATGGGTTAGACATATTTGTCACGAGAGGCAGGAGATGTCTGGTACTCGCAATGAAGCCTTGCACAAACGTGGACATGTAAGACTCCAGACTGCAAATCAGCCTCTGAATGAAGTGTGTATGTGTAACGACAGACGTCAACTGTACCAAATTCAAACAAACAAACAATACAACTGAAGTATATAAGCTTTTCACCAGAAATATTAAAAAATAGAGGGAGCCTCAGAATTTTGTTACCATCCATGTACACATTTATTAAGCCAAAGGAGTTCGATCATGTCATGGTATGTCACTACGGCACATGAGATCCCTTCTCTTCAACATGCTAACAACGGTTATTCCAATTACTTTGTTTTTTGCCTTTTGAGCTTAAACAAATTAACTCTTTCCACACTTCCCCATGAAAGGCCCTTTTGTGGCCTTTTCTTCCTCCTATCCTTTCCGTTCAATACAAAACAAATGCTTCACAGATATGTAAACATAACCATCATGGAAATTAAACTGCTCCAAAAGTTACCTTTATTATGTTATGGACGTTTTGCTAGGTTTATATCCTGAGAGATGTACTATGGACGTTAGATTTATATCTTGTTAGATATACTTCGGCTCGGTGAATCCTTCAATGGAAGTTATTATTGTCACCAGCACCTGAACTGTGATAGTGCCTAGAGACCCTGGAGAGGGTTAAGGCCCTTCTGTGCAAGGTGCTGCACAAATGCTTTGCTGTAACATACGGAGGTCTCTGGCAAAAATGGCATTCACTGATGCGACTATAACCCTCTTTGCTTCCCTCTGATCAGCGGTGACCCTCTCAAATTACAGGAGACGGAGTGAAACTCTACTCCAAATGAAGTCTGGAGTTGATGTTCAACTACCGTTGAAGAGAAGAGAAATGTTACTATTGGCCAATCCTGATGACTGCAGTCATGTGAATAAAGCTTCTCACGCTCATGGGAATGCTCGTATGATTAAGAAACTTCTGTGGGAGAGGTCTGCCAGACTGAGTGCCTGGATCACTGAACTCTTTCCTTTGCAAAAAAGCACACAAGAAAAGCAGACCGGTTCATTTCTCTAGTAATTCTTGGTATAATTCTAAGAGATAAAGGGATACGGTCAGTTGCTTGGTTTCAACACTGTGTTTTGAGTTCTGATCCCCAAATTAAAAAAGCCTCTGCTTTGCTTTAGGCTACCGTGACCAGGCCTAAAACAGCCTGCTGGACACTCACAGTCATCAGGAGGCGGTGGTTTGCTGCTACAGCATGGAGGGCCTCTGCTATATGGCGTGAAGGCTGCGTCTTAAGCAGGAATTCTGAAGATTGCAGATGATCAACAGCAGAAATTATTTTGATACCATTTCAGAGCAATTGCAATTTAAATAATGATTTTAACTTGGCATTTGAGGTGAAAAAAATAGATCACATGAAATAAATAGCAAAGAAACAATGTCCCTGCAAACATAATACATTCCTGCCTATGAAGCATCCCTTGTAAGTCATTGCCCTTTAGGTTATGTCAGATGGTTAAATGAACCCTTTAGAGCTACAGTACTCTGAAATGAGGTTAGAAAAATTTAAAAAAAGGGAATTGTGTACAATGCTCTCCTTAAAACAAAATCCCCCCGCCCCGGGGTAGCCTAGGAGTGTGAGGCCTCAATAGACATAGAGCCGATCTGAAATGGCTGCAGGCATGTGCGTCATGATCTGCATGCGCAGCCACCAGTAGTAATCCATGGGGTGGTAGCGAGTGTAGGGGGCCGTGGAGGTGAGCGCGTGGGCGACGCTTTCAATGACGGGGGAGGTGTCTGTCGAGCCGCTGTTGCAGTATGTCTCCATCTTGCTGACCTGCTCATCAAAGTACTTTCTGCCATAGTCTTTGCGCACTATCTCGGGGAGCTCGTCCCACATTTTGTCGGCGATGGCTTTGATTCGCTCGGGGCTGTACAGGTTGGTGGCAGCTATGAAGTTGCCAGGCTCCACGATGCTGACCATCACCCCCTGGGGCTGCATTTCGTACCGCAGGCAGTCAGAGAAGGCTTCCACACCAAACTTGGTGATGCAGTACGGTGACCGGGCAGGGCTGCCCATCCGACCCATCATGCTACTGATGTTCACTACACGACCTAGGCAGAGGCCAGGGAAAGTGCAGCTGAGCTGACATGCACAGAGCAGATACTTGACACACACCACCCACCGGATTCATGAAAGTGCATCCAGCTTGCTCTGCATATCGGTAAGAGCTGCCTGACAGTCCTGCTGGTGGCTCTGTCTGAGCGTTGCTGTCCTATATAACAGCCTTCAGGCAGGAGAACAAGCCCACTGCAGGGCGCTCCCTTTACACGTGGGCATAGGCACACGGTGATGCAGAAAGCACAGAGCTACGGGGAACACAGAAGAGGCTGGACAGAACCTGCATAGTGGGGAATAGGATTGCTCAGCAGCAATCAGGACTGAGCTCAGACAAGAGGAAGCAGCAGCAAAGCAAATCTGTCACCAAGACTAAGCTTGGTTATTTGCAAGGCTAAGGCACAACAGTCAGGAGCCCAGTGGTGCCTTGTACTGCCTGCCTCTCAAAAGCGATTGCTCCTGTACCACAGCTGGGAAAAGCATTCTAAGTCCACTGCATCTTTTCCTATGTGACAGATGAATTGTGGCTTCAGAAATACAGCTGGGCACTTTCTCCTCTCCAGAAGCCATCCATTTTGGCAGGGGAGAGTGCTAGCAGGAGACTGTGGATGCTGCAGCCTAATCAGAGGCTGCACATCACAGCACTGCCTATCAGTGCTCCGTGCTGAGTTGCACTAAAAAGAGAAGGTTTGGGCACAAAAACAGTTAAGTTCCCACGATGGAAGAAATGCTCCCTGGGCCACATATAGCCCAGGTGTCCAGCAAGACATGGGGCAAATGAGAGATCCATTTCACAGAATGCCAGCCAGGAGGAGATCACTCACCCTTTGACCTCCGGATGAGTGGGAGGAAAGCCTTGGTGGTTCGCACGGTCCCCCACAAGTTCACTTCAGCTACTTCCATGTAGGTGTCCATGCTGGTGAACTCTACCTCCCCAAACGTGGAGATCCCAGCATTGTTAACCAGCCCCCAGAGCCCTAGAAGACAAATCAAACAGAAATCTTTTCCTCTCTGAGACAAATGAGATCAGCTCAGGAAAAGCTTTGCTAACAGATTATTGAACCACATAACACAGCACTTATGACCTGTACTGAGGAAGCCAGACAGAAAGGAGATCAGAGTGAAACTTAAGTCTTCTGAGCAAATATAACCATAGTGAGGATCTGTCGTTGCTTCTCGACACTGCAGCCAGAAAGTACTGGGAAAAATGTAGCTTGACAAAGGGTGGAATGGTTTCAGGAATGCATGAGCAAAATGGGATTTTTACCACACTGGAGCAAAATTTGCTCATCAGAATGAAAGACAGGTACAGCTACCCCTTGAACTTTGACATTTATGGTAACATCTACAACAGCATTAACAATAGCCAGCTTCATGAGAACTCCTTTGAATAACCTCTCCACCTCCTTTGCCAGTCTTTGAACACTGGCCAGGTTTTATGACATAAAGGGAGTCACAAGAAACCTCAGGTCACAAGAACAAAGCACTAATCCCAGGAACTTGAAACAGCACCCCAATTTCTGCTAGTGTCCCCTATAGGAGCTAGTTGAGAAAAATCAGAGTGTTTCTTTTTTTGGTAGTTTTCTGGAGATGTCTTACAGTGCAAGTGGGAAGCTGCATTCTGACTCGGCACATTTAAACAGGTAATTTGCTCTGCACTGCTGCTCCTCAAAGCTTTTTGCCCTCCAATCACACGTGCAGCTTCTGAAGTATACCCTGAAAATGCTCTCAGAGCCCAGCTGAGGGAGCTCTTGTCACTCACCTGCATGTGACCTTACAGCCTGCTGAATGCACCTACCTTTCTCCGGGTCCTCCAGGCTGCTATTCACGTGCTCCACTGCTCGGTCCACTTCTTTGCTGTCACAGACATTGAGCTGCACAGTCCTCATTCGGTCACTGTTCATGTTGTCCAGCTCCTTGGAGCCACCCTCTCCCTTATTCTAGAGGAGAAGAAAGAGCTGGTTTGAATTTGGCCAAAGAGTTGTGTAGAAGATCAAATGCATAGCAACCACCAAATCAAACAAAAGAGAGTATGCAGCATCAATCAGCACGGTCCTGCAGTTCAAAGAGAAAGGAGAGGAACAGGGCTGTTTCTGCAGAAGGACACCTTTCCCTGAGCCATCCGGCCATCAGCCCCGCCATTGAGTCAGCTGGTACAAACTGCTTTCACCCTAGGAAGCAGGCAGAGCTGGATCTGCCCCAGCAATGTAACTCCTGCCCAGTACAAGCTCCTGAGATCAAGCTGTGATCCACCACCACAGCGATGTGAATGTGGTACCGCTGCCGCTTTTGCCCGCACATGGTGCACAACAGACAGTGTGGTGGTGGTGTGGTGTAAAATAGTTGGTGAGTGGCTGCACATGTACATTGCATGTGTTTCTCAGTCACATTGCCAACACTGGGAGTGACAGTCCTATAAGAGGGACTGCCTGCCTACTGCTCTCTCTCTTCAGCTGATCTGCGCACACAGCTCCTGCTGCCTGGAGCCTATCTGCTGCCTCCAGCAGACTCCTACAGAGTACAATCATCACACGTCTGGCCAACTTGCCTGTTAGTTATTCCCCAGGAGTCTTCTCCAGCATCTTACTCTCTTCTCTCTCCACTCCATGAGCTGTTTCTCACTCCTGCTTCCCAACTCCACTCCTTTTTTTCTCAGCTCAGAGCAATAGATTCCCCCAGCTTACACATCTACCTGCTCACAGTCCAGCCATGTAACTGCAGCTAACCCCTCAGATACCTTTCATGTGGGGAAGCAACAAGGCTGCCATGCCCTAGGTGCGCTACTTCAGAGGTCCTGCAGCCTAGTTTTGCTATGGTGCTACAGGGACACAGAGAGAATATTAATAGGAGTTTGTAACTATCCCTGAATTGCTTTCACAATTATGAGCTACTGGATTTTGCTGGCCGCGCCAGGGGACTTTTGTAGAGGATATTGATTATCTGGATCTGAAAATAAACACTTCTTTGGAACATCTCTGCCTTTACTGTAAGAAATACCCCATGTCCCTCAAAATCATCCCTCACTTGAAGCTTTTACTCCCCGTTAACAGGTTAGTCATGAAGCATGTTCCACAGAATGATCTGGCGATTGCTCCCCTAGCTGAGCTCTCAATCCTTCAGCTAGCCCTGTTTACTTTGCTAGCATCAGTAGGTAAGCATCAGAGCGCTCTTCACTCCTCCTGTTTACAAAACAGTAGCATAGATGAGGCCACAAGGGTGACCATGCATTGCTCTGTCTCGTGCCGCCTTATCTTTCAACACACCTTCTCCTGGCTCCTCTTGCTCATGTGCTTATCTGCTGTGCTCACACGCAGTACCCTGAACTTCATTAACTTAAGTGCCTGGTCTCTCCTGCATATTCTTCTCCACCCTCCCTTATTCCAAAGCAAACCGTTAATACTGTTTAGTGCTTTTCTTTAAGAGAAGGCATTTACTGCACTCGCTTCATACGGAAGTATACTGCATACAGAATTGAGCTGCTAAAAGTTCCATGCATAGCTCAGTGATCTTTGGTTTTATGGTGACTGAAAATAGAGTTTTGTGCTGTTTGTTGCTCACTCGAACCCATTTTGGTGTTCAAGTCAGTGTGTGTGGCAAAGCACTGAAAGGCATACAAATGGCACATGTGAGAATGCCAAGAGGGAATGAGCAAACGCAAGCATGCAAGCCCCTTAGAATCAGCAGATATAGCTAAGAGAGAATGGACAACAGCAAGGCCAATGTGCTTCTTTCCCTGGTCCCACACCTGCGAGGTTGCCTCCCAGAGAAGAAAACTCCAGAGACCACCATGAGAGCACAAAGTGGAAAAGGTACATGGCTCAACACGTCAGAAATTCTGGCAGAAGATGTGCAGCGGTGAACTTGGTTCTTAAGCATTCAATTCTCCTTGCACAACCACAGCAGCACACCAGGCTCAGAGGCCTCACAAGCTTCACTGGGAACTTCACAGCACCCTCTTCCTCTCACAGAGCTGTCCCAGCAAGCCAACATCGTTCCTGCCACCCACCTGTTTGCAGCTAGGTGCTTGGACAGGGACATCCTGGGCCGGGATCCTGACTCAAGAGTTGAACTCCAGACACTAACCCAGGCCCACAGCATCATTCCCTTGGCTCTTCAGGAAGGGCAGATGGGTGGTGTTTCAGTCAGGTACTCTGTGACTGTGTCATGCTCTCCTGGCACAGCACTCAACCCCTTGGCCAGTAAGCAGCAGTGGAAGGACCTTCTCATGCTATGCCAAGAGAACAGTGCATCTCTGCTGTCAGACCCAAGGTTCACTGACCCCATGGCAAGAGGACCCAGCTCTGGAAACACTGCCTCATTTTTCTCTTTTCACGGTCGCTCTCTAGGGCCCACAGGCTTCAGGCTTTATCACTGTGTCCTTGAAGTGGCACGTGGCTCTGAGCACTTTTTCAGCCCTCCAGTAACTTGCTTGCACGCTGGGTTGGTCACATAACCTCTGGCTCTCCACCCTCTGCAAGCCCCAACAGACCTGAGCACGCAATGCAAAGCAAGCAGAAACCCCACAGCACTCCTGACAGCAGTGACAAACATCACATATGTCCACTGGTAACAGATACTGATGGAAAAATACCTTCATCATCTTGTGTCAGCTGGCTCCTCCAGCTAATAGCCAAAGAGGAAAAACAAGACAGCTGCAGTGTGGTTGTTCATTGAATCCACTGTCTTTTGGTAATGAAGCATCAATATAACTCTCAAACTAATATGTTTGTTAGTGAAAATGTTAGGAAAAAAACCATGAAATAGCACTGTTAGCACAAATGCACCCTCGGGCTGCCCCTAGTCATGACTTGAAAAACCTCTCAGATTTCCTTCAGTAAAAAATAGTCTGCCCACTCTAGGAAACCCTCCCAAGAAAGAGTCAGCACTGCACACACTTTGTATCTGCAAGGAGAGTGCATACCCTGGGGATATGACAGCGCCCTGAGCTGGAGTATGTTCCTGATGTGCAGCTGTGCTCTGACAAGTAGTCATGTGAAAATAACACTGAAGTTTCATACTCACTTCCTCTCAGTCAGAGCAAGGTCAAATATATCCAGTTTACAAGCAAAACATGATGCTCCTTATTTCCACCTTTGTTTCTCTCTAGAGCCAAAATAAATATTAGCATTTTTCTGCCCCTAAAATCAGCATCACCAATAATAACACTGATTTTGTAGCATGTGGTTCTGCTCACAGTTTTGCTGATGAACCCTGTGGCATAAAGGGAAATCAGCTCAGCATCTTGGAGTTTAGTTCTGCAGGGTTAAGAGCCTGTTTTTTCCATAATGAATATGATCTGAAGACACACAGTACACCAACTTGTTGACTGTGGCATTTATAGTGTTTTTCTGATGACAGCTGCTGTTACCAGTCTTGCCATGGTCACACACACTTTGGAACATGGCATGTGAATCCAGCTAAAAAAAACAACAGTCAATTACACAGGGATACAGTAAAGATTTCTGCTGATTCTTGAAGAGGAAACAAATGCTGATCAAAGAGTTCTGGCATACTGCTTCATGTCAGCTTATGCCGAAATTGTCAGAGGCCAAGACTTAGCTAGTGTTAATGGAACTAACATGCTGTAGTGGAAATGCTAAGCCATGGCCTGAACCAGTGATGGAGCACCTGGTGGGAAGGTAGGGCCAACTCAGGGGAGCTCAGGTGCATGCAATGTACCTGAGTGATGAAACGGGTGGAGCCAGAATCTACTCCTTCCCAGACCTCATTTAAGGGTTGGCAGCAGATTTTTTTTTTTGTTGGTTTTTTTTTGTCCTTTGTTTCTGTGTCCATAGCTGCTGCATTCTCATTTGCTACAGTCTAAGATTGTGCTACTCTGCTATTATTGCTGTACTTTCCATCACATTATAGCATTACACATGCATTCAGCAGAATGCATACTGAAGGCACCAAAATGGAAGGGGGGGTTTCAGCAACAGTTAAACACATGCTCATGTCTTCCTGGCAGCTCAGACTGAGGAAGTGAAATAAGGAAGTAACCCTGCACCTCTGAAATCTTTGGCTACTGTCGATATACAGGCAGGCTATTATTCTGAACGGTGGTTTTTAAGTCTACAGTATTATTATCTCCTCCAATACTGACTTTTATTTCCAAAAGCACAGTAAAAAATAACTGCAAAAAAATACTCTTCTATGCTTTCTCTTCTCAGAGTCTTTAGAAAAGCAATAGTTTATAGCAGGTATCCTGTTCTGCAGTGAAGCCTGTAGAGGGAGCTCAGGTTAAAAAATAAACCCTTGACTCAAAGCTGAGACCGCAAGAGACAGAGCTACCTGAACGCATTCCTCAAATTGTGGTAGAAAGCCAGTAATAACTTAAGCAAAGTTTTGTAATAATAGCAACACTAACAGTGGAAAGAATATTGATAATACTTATAAAAGCACGTGATAAAGCCTCTTTAAATAATATAACTATCTAGGAGACATTCACAGTGATAAGTGAGCTAAAAAGATTAGGATTGAAATAAGTGATTCCTCCCCAGGATATCCTGAGGAGTAAGTTTCATTCTGCTGGGAAATGACTGTGCAACTGAAGAAGAAGGAAAGCCTCCTAAAGAGAAGTTGAAGTGCTCTCTCATTCTTCATGACCAGGTACCTCAGGCTGCTCTTGGAGAGTGAACCAAAGACTGCATTGCTGAGCTATGTGTGTCCTGATTTTGTCTCGTATGCACTAGTGGAACTATCACTTTCACAGTGATTTCAGTGTGTACACTCAATGCACGCTGCAGTATGGTTGTACTCATGACCACAAAAGAAAATACTCGTACCACATGCTATAAAATCACTAGTGGTTTGGTGGGTGTCATGACTAATCAAAATAAACTCTGCATAATTATGTATAATCTGAGTGCAGCTCCGAAGGTTCAGATAAACTGATCCTAAAATCAAATACAGATAGCTTATAAACTCAGATTTGGGGTTTGAGTCAATTGTATTTGAAACAGACCACGATGTTGTAATTCAAATAGGACCATTTCTGAGCCCCAATCAGCCCTTGTTACAGTCTGGACCAGGTAACCATCTACAGAATTCAAGCCCGTGTGTCTTCTCCTTAGAGTGACCAACAACCCTCCCTCTCCTTGGTGAAAGGTTGTAGAGAGTGGAGATAAAGTTGGATTTACCGTGTGTCCATTCATATGCCGCAGATAAAGAATAAAGCTTTTGGTTTTCCTACCTTTTGCAGGCAGCCAGCATAGATAATGAAGCCTTTGGCATGAAGGTGCTTGGCCAAGGCAAATCCAAACCCAGAGTCACAACCTGTTATAAGCACAGCTCTGCTGCCAATCTGCAAAACAGAACAAAACAATGCATGGGAATTGAGTAATCAAAAACGGTGATTTACGTAAACTGAACAAATGGTGTCCTTGGCCAGGAGCAACCTGTTCTAGGGACATTTTCTACGTTCATTGCCAGCTACTGCCACCCAGTGCTTCCTGAAGACAAGAAACTAAGGCTCCATATAAAAAATCACTTCAGTGAGACAAGATAACTGTCATCCCAGCAATAGGCTTTCAAGGCAAAGAGACGAAGCAAACTAGCATTCTCTGGCAGTTCATATCCATCTTGAAATCTGAAAATATACCAGACAGTTCCCAAGAAATACTTCTGCTTCAATAGGAACTGTTCCTATATTTTCAGAGCAGGCAGGAATCCACTCTTCTGTGCCTTGCAGCCTGTAGGGTGTAGGGAATATAGTTTGACTGAAGATGACGATGACAGGTTAACATTACTGACTGCTCATTTATCTTTCTCCTTTCAGCACATAACCGTCTAGCACTGCATTTTAAAAGCTCAGCAGCATCATAAGGGTTGCATATTTGAAATTAAGACCAACTGGTGATTAGTCTTATTTTTCTAACATGTAATTTAAATAGAAGTACACCTTTTTCCTTCTCCAAATCCCTTGTTGTAACACAAAGAAAGGCAGCAGTTAAGTGCCATGTTAAGAATTGCATCGTGCATCAACTATTTTAGCAGGAACAGGTGTGTACACACCAAGGTGCTGCTGTGGGTGGGATTAGGTAATGACTGTTCGCAACTCATTTCAGCTTCTCTCTGTTAAAACTAGAAGCTTGGCTTCACATACAAGAGGACTGATCAATTACACCAGAAGCCTGACAATGACACAAGGGCCACATTAGAATTCCCTTGAGACTCTGTCCCGGGCAAGATTTGTGTGTTCTGGTACTGTTATAGTGCTGAGTTCTGTGCCACATGACAGTGCTAGACAAAAGGAAAGGGAGTGTTTTGCCCTGTTTTTTTTTTCTGGTAAGCTAGTGCCTTCAAGGAAAGAGCTATTAAAGAAGAGGGTCAGTCTCCAGAGTGAGATGTGAGGACACTGATTTATTTACATCGCTTTATACAACCACACTCTGGAAAGAGTGCTTTATTAAGAACTCATCATGCAAATTCCCTCCACTGTAAGGTGAAAGATTTCATCTGCTGAGTAAGTTCCAAAAATAGAGGAAAAAACCCACCAGTCTGATTGTTTATTGCTATCCTTAGTAGCATGCACTGTGTTGCGTCAATGGAATCTCTGTGCTAGGAAAGAATGTGGAGTATGTAGAAGAGGTCTAGCTCACAGTCTTTCTGGCAAATAGGAAAGAAGAATTTAGTCACCAGGCTTCAGAGAGTTTAAAGTCTCAGCTCAGCAGAACTAGATCTTGGAAACTGCAATAATACTCACCTGATCAACCTCACTCGCATAAGAGCGGCGGCCACATGATGACAAGAGAGGGAAGCAAAATTTTTGTGCAGGTCTGTTTAAGAAAAAAACAACACAGAACAATCAAGCATGGAATATGCTGTCCATACCTTGGTGCTGCAGCATACATGTGAACAAGAATGTGGAGTTCCCTTTGTATATAATGTAGACTGTCATCTGAGAAGACAGAATCTCACTTACAGCTCTCCTTAGTCTGACCCTGTTTCCCACAGTAGGAAACATCTGTTTATCAAAAGACTCTGATGCTATTTCCAGCTGCTGAATCTGTATGGATATAAATGAGAATTCTAAAATAGCTCCTAGTCCAAAGGCACAGAGCTGCCTCCACCTGCAAAATGGGCCGTACAGTGTTTTCATTTTCAGGAGCAACAACACTCTAAGTGAGAGTTGCACAAAGAAGGAGTAGTGGAAATTATGCATTTGTCCACTGAAAGCATGCTGCTGTGGCATTGTCTCTGATATCCAACCTAATGCTGAATTTGCTTGGAATCATCTCATTGTTTCTACACACAGCTCCACCCTTCTGTCATCTACAACACTTCTGCAGTGTGTACCCATTAGATCCTCTTAGACAGATTTCATATCCCCCCCAGCAGTTGTTAAAGAGATGTTTTTGAGTAATGTGCCATGCAGATCTGAAGCTCCTCTGCATAGTATGTTTGACTCTGAGGAACATACAGTGTGTTCAAAAACACAGATCAGAGCAAAGCAACAATGCCTTCCAGGGGAGTATCTGTTTAGAAAAGTTTTGTTGCCAGTAGCATCTTATTATCTTAGGTCTTGCTACCCTCCAGCAAAACTGGGTCTAGAAAACACACTAGACTGACCCTGCCCTCTGACCTTGCCAGCCACCTCTCTGGACTATATCAACTTTTTTACAGTTTGCTTTGAGCACTGCCATGGCCTGCTGCTTGCTTGCTTTCCTCTGGATACACTGTATTTTAGCTGCTCTCTGGTTCCTCTAACATCTATCCCTCAGCAGAGCTCCTCTTCCAGGCTGAAACTGCTTAATCGCACAATTATCTCCTGCCCAGACATCACAGGCACTCCCAGGATGACCTATGCAACACTGAACTGCTGTCTGCAGACACTGGCCTCTGAGCTGCATTTTCAGAAAACAAGACTAGAGAAAAGTTCTAATAGAGCAGAAGCTTTGAACTAGGTGGGAAGGGAGCTGATCTATAGTCATATGACACAACAGACATTCACTGCTGATCAGTATAGGAAGTTTCTAACAGATTAGCTATCTTTGCTCTTTACAACTCTGTCTCAAGAGCCAGCCTTGATAGGGATGGTGCCATTACCAACAGCAGTGGAATAACACTGGAGGTGTCAATTCTTGCTTAGCAGACCATTAAATGGCTTCTCTATAATTAGTGGCACACACACCATTGTGTGGGAACCCTGTTCTAAAGCCAGTGAAAGGACTCAGTTTGCTCTGAGTTTGGACTAGCAGGGTTCTCATCACAGACCAGTACAAAGATCTTTTTTTCAGAGCTAGGAATCAGAATTAAATAATTTTCTGCCTATTTAAGTTCAGAAAAAAAAGCTTCATTATTCAACCTACCTCTCCTTCTCACTAAAATTCTCATCAATTTTCTCATTTTACATGATTCTCTCTTTAACAAAGGCGTAGAAATATGTGATGGTTCCTTGCACTGCACCAAGGCCTACTTGCTGATATTCAGGAATGCCCAGAAAGGTTGTAGAATCTCCATCCCTGGAGACATTCAAAAGCTACCTGGACAGGGTCCTGGGCGAGCAGCTTTGGGTGCCTCTGCCTGAGCAGGGCAGTTGGCCATGTGACCTCCAGAGGGCCCTCCTAACCTCTGACATTCTGTAAACAAACTGCCCTACTGAAATCAAGCGAGCCCTTGATGTGTGCTTTACTCAAGATCTCTCTTCTTCTCCACCAAGTTACTTACCTGAAGCCGTTCCCTGGATTCTTGAAATTCAGGGTTTTTACAGGGAGGTTCAGGAGAGGCCGGGACAGCTTGGTTGCCAACATGCTTCCAGTCAACACGCTCTATCAACAGCAAGCCTGTTCTTCCTTAGCTCTGCAAGATGAGATAGCACCTCACCTTTAGTTGCTCAATTATTTTGTAAGTCACGCTGACTCTGTGCATTTTAAAGACAAAATAAAGTCCAAAGGAACTCATCTTTCCCCCTTGCAGTTCCTCACCCTGAGATAAACGGCTCAACCTTCAGCCACCTCAAGTTGCTTTTAAATAAGGAAAAGACTATGTGCAGGCTGACAAGCAGGAAGTCATTTACAGAAAACGTCCATTTCTCTTTTTTTTTTAATGCATCTTAAACTGTATTCTGTGAAACAACTAAAAGTTGAGCTATTTGCTTGTGGAACTTATTATTTCGAGTAAGATACACGAAGTAAAATAGAAGCTCGAGGCGCAGGTGACATTGTGCTACATGTTCCTGAAGCAACGCTGCTCATACAGCCACGTGGTTAAAAATGCATTTCCTTGTAATGGAACAACTGTAATACTGGGCTGTGCGCAGGAATCCCTGTTACCCGGGGGGGAACGCAGCTCAAGAGCGGGAATTAAGCACAGAAAGTCCATTTCACTCATTTCCATTTTGTTTAAAACCGATTCAGCACACGCAACGCAGCTGAAAAATGGTATCTGATTGTTAGGCTTTATGTACGTCTCTGCCGAATTTGGCAGTTCTAGGGCCTGCTGGAAACGGGCCTACACTTAAACATGCGAAATTGCTATGAAAGAGCTGCTGTTGGCGGCAGCTCAGCAAAGAAAGCTCTAGAAACCGTGCATCAAAGCGCGCCTACGTCGCTCCGCTTAAAGGAGGGACCGGGCGGCTCTGGCACTCCCGGACACGCCGTCCGTGGCCCAGTGCTGCCCTTCGGCCGCGCCCAAGCGGTGCGCACCGGTGCTGGGCGCGGATGCGTCCCCGGGCGTGGGCGTGGGACGAAGCACCCGGGCGGCCCCGCGGGCGGCTGTCACTGGGCGGCCCGGCTCCGCTCGGCCCGGCTCCGCGGCGGGAGGGGAGCGAGGGAAGATGTCGGCGGGCACCGCTACCCGCGCGGCCTGCGGGGCCCGGCGGAGGAGGAGGAAGAAGAGAAGGAAGAGGCGAAGGGGCCCGGCCCGCCCGCTCCCTCCCCACGGGCGCGCAAGGTCATCGGCAGCCCCTTACCTGCGGCCGGCGGGCGTACCGGGCGCTGCGTTTGAATGAGGCTGGGCCGCTAACCCGGCGGCTGGGGCGCGGCGGGGGGCGGGACGGGGGAAGGGCCGGGGCGGGCGCGGGCGGCGGCGGCGATAGGCGGCGGCGATAGGCGGCGGCCATAGGCTGAGGCCGTACCGCCGCGGCCATGCACGCCTCCGCGGTGCTGCTGGCGCTGGGCGCTGCCTTGTGTCTGGCCCGCCGCCTCCTGCCGCGGCTCCGCCGCGCCCTGCCCGTGAGTACCGCGGCGGGGGCCGGGGGTGCGGCGGAGCGGCCTCGCTCCTGTCGCGGGTAGGCCGCCGTGCCGCCGCTGCGCCGGGCCCCGCCGTTCTGCGGGGCTGAGGGATCAGCGCCGCGAGGGAGAGCCAGGCTGCCGAGAGCTGGATCCCCACGCGTGCAGTAGCTGCTGGGCCGTTCTCGGCCGTTCGGCTGAGGCCGCGGTGTGCCTGCACGGCGCCGAGCTGCGCGCTGGTGCAAAGCCAGCTGTGCTTCGCCGCCTTTGGCGAGTGCTGAATGCGCGGATCTTAATACGGCCTTCTAAACTAGGAAGCGAATGTGACGGAGAAAAAAGCCCCGTGAATAGAATAATTGCATAACCGGCCTCCTTTAGTGTGTTTTAAGAAGCCCAGGATTGCCTAGGGTGCTCCCAGTGGGTTGGAGTGAACTCAGCTCTGGTTGCGCTGCAGGAGGGATCTGCGGCTCCTGCCTGCCCTGAAGCAGCTGTCCTCCCGCTTTGTTGCTCTTCTGTGCTCTCTGCGCCCTTGGCACTTCCCATCACCATCTGCTGCCTTCTGTGCCGTGAGGAACCACTGGCAATGGCAGTGCCTGAGTAAGGGTGGCACCGTGGCCTTCTCCGGAGACCCAAGGAGCAGTTTGGTGTCTCTCCATCATGAAGGTGATGGATGGTGCACAAATTGGCCTCCAGCCTTTGCCTTTGGAGGCCTTCCAGGTGTGATGACTTGTGCCTGACTTCTTGTGCTTTAACATGCCTATACGACTTTGCCCTGTGAATGTTTATTGTACTGAAGCAGAGGCAGTGCCTGTGCATCGTAACCAGGCAATCCGTGCTAGCCAGAACTGCGGGAAAGTTAATAATTCAGAGATTCCTTTAGCAAAGGAATCTTGTGTCTGGTGATGTTCTGCAGACAGGGGTTTTTGCATGTTGGGAAAAAGACCTCTTTAGAGAATATCTTCAGTTCCTCTTCCTGGGATTGAAAGCCCCAAATTCCCAGCTCTGGAAATAAGGAACAAGGAAAGTTTACAATGTAACTGCTTGTTCTTATCTTCAAATTTACGTACCTGATAACAAGGAAATGATCGGGGAGGTCATCCAAGGCAACAGGATGCAGAAAATAAGATGGCACAAAGTGGAAAAGGAAAAAGTCAGGGCAAGCGTGGTGGGCTCTCAAATTGTGGGAAGACTAGGGCTGACAAAGTAGCTTTGCTTTGCTTTGCTTAACTTTTATTGCAATAAATGTGTATACTTTGGATAGGTCACCTATGTGGGTAAAAGCTTCTACTGTTTAACAAAGCACTTGTATCCCAGTAGGAAAAGCTTATGGAGTGTGTGGACCTCTGAGTATAATAGCAAATAATTAACAATCACAGGAACCTTCTGTACTGTAAATTGTTGCTTACCTTTCTGGTCACTGTAGGTAGCTGGGAGGATTTTTCCACGTCCTTGTTTTTTGCATACGTTTTGGTGGTTGGTTTGTTGTGTTGCTTTTAGTTTGTTTGTTTTAACCAGAGACAACAAAACAACTGCTGTGAGTTAAATTTGATGGAGATAGGAGCACAGCCCAGCCATTTATAGATGAGTCTTCCTTTATTTCATGCACCTGAACTGCACTTACAAACTGACTGATGAGGGAGCTGCCTCTGGTTGAGGATTATGCATCTTCTCCTGCCTGTTCTGGTTTTTGGATGTGATCAGAGCTCTTTATGTTCTGCTCATTTCCTCTGCTTTTTGGAAGTCCTTCGTCATCAGGACTCAGAAGCAAATGGTAAAGCAGAGGAAAAAGAAGAAAGGCCCTTTCTTTAAGGGCTAGGTTACTGAATTAATGGGGAAAGTAACCTTGGAGATCTGTGATCTCATTCATTATTGAGCCTTGTTTTTCTTAGAATTGTGTCACTGTAGATTAAGACTGGACGCTGTATCTAATTCTCACTTATCATATGTCCTTTAGCTGCAGCTATCTTTAAAGCTTCAGCAGAACTAGCCTGTAGCTGGGCGCATTTTTGTCCGACTGTAGGAATCAGTATCTGCGTGGGTGTTGATATGATAAATGCAGGATAGACTTTTGATCAGTTCTCACTTCAGCTTTACTTCTTGGCTCTCCTTTGAAACAATAACTTGGGGATGGGAGAGGGCGTTGCTCATTTGCCTGTTCCTGTTTGCTTGGGCTCATTTAGGTATGTGCAGTAACTGATCACTATCACCCTGCAATTATCCCTTATTGCCATTTCACTACCACATGTCAGCAAAACGAGGGATCAGAGCTCTGGGGGTTGCCTGATTTCTTTCTGAAACAGTGGCTGGTCAAGGTGGTGCAATTCCTACATAGGTAGTATAAAATACAAATGTTCATATTTCAGATGCCATTAATATGGCAGTGGGGAATATTAGTTGTGGATACCTCCACAGAGGTGGAAATGACCTCACTTCCATACTGCATTCTCCAGACATTTATTGCCGTGTCGCATTATCACCTGACAGATATGGTTTTGGTTTGGAGCAGTCTGGAACACTGCATTTGGGTGGCTGCTGGTTGGGATACATGTTAAGAGTTCAGTGCTTCACAGCAGTGCCAAAGAGAGAGGAAGATGGCTTTCAAGTGAAGAAAGAGGACGAATGTGCAATGTTTTGGTATGGAATTCTATTCAGGATTTTGGATTCTGTTTTCAGAACTATCACAAGCCTGTTATGTCAAAGCAGATGTAGTATCAAATCTTCTCTCTCAATTTAGCTGTCAGTCAAAAGATAATAATGTAGGAGAGAACTGTAGGATTTGATAAGTGGTTCCTGTGAAGAGTTCAGTGCTTCAAGAGGAAGCCCTAAGCTGTAGTCACTTTCCTGCATGCTAAAATACAGCACAAAAAGTACTGCATAGAGTGGGAGAAAGAAGGGTGCAGACAATAGTCACTGCAGTTAAAAGAGCTGCTGTACAGACTGGATGGGTGACATACTGTCATTGTAACTTTTTCTGTGCTGTTCTTTCTTATATACCTAAGAGCTGGTAGATGACTAACTTATGTCAAAATACCTCTGTAATGTTTTGGTCACTGACACTTGATAGCTGCAGTTTTAGCTAGGGTTTCAAGGTAATGCAAGTTGTTACAGATCAGCAATAAAACAAACTTAGGATTTCATGGTAGTTGGGAGCTGGTTATGTTTCTACGCAGGAATCTTGTCTTCTCCTTTACACTGGTTGACCCAGCAGAAGCTCTGTAAAATCGTTGGGTCTAGGTTGCTGTGAGACAGGTCAGCGGTCATTGTGACTTGTAGTTGTGAGAAGTATGACCAGGCTTTGTTGTGTTTAGGTTATTGCTGCACTCAGAGTGATACTTGTCCAAAATGGTGCACCACATCTGAGCTGGTTGTCTGAGCTCTGTCTGGTCTGGAGGGAGGTTATCCCAGCTCTTTTGGATACATTCTGAGGTGTCCTACAGGGGCTACCTTTCCTTCTCTGCTGATTTCACAAGGACGTTTGACTGCTAATTTGAATGGCCATCTTCCAGGTAGCTCAAATCAGGCAAGCTCAGTCCCACACTGAGTCCATGTGTAAGCCATACAGCCTCTTAGTTGCTGGCTCTACCGTCTGCAGGCTGCTCCTTTGCTGTGTTGCTCAGAGCTGCTGGTACCTGCACCACTGCCATGTCTGGTGCTAACATATTACTGTGTTTCCCCATACAGGCTGAAGGGAAGGCGGTGCTCATAACAGGCTGTGACAAAGGTTTTGGACATGCCTTGGCAAAACAGCTTCATGCGAAGGGATTTACTGTTTTTGCTGGATGCTTGCTAGCTGTGAGTAATAATATTGATCAAAATTCTTCTGTGACTGGGGAAAATTTTTTCTCAAGAAACAGCCTTTTTATCTGCAGCTTCCATTTGCCCTAATCCAAAACCTGTGGGAGGTAAGGTGGGCAGGGATCTTTATGTATCTTCTATTGCTTCATCCACCTGTTGAATCTTGTTGTTCCTGTAATTCTGAACTCTTTAGGGCAGGGACTGTCAACTGCATGTCTGTACGGTAGCTTGCACGAAAGGATGCAAGGTTTGAGCTCTCTGCTGGAAGCCTCTCTGCAATGCTGCAACATACACAATAAACCTGATGGTTCAAAATTGCTATGGCACCATGCTTTCCTGTCTTCTCAGGCATCTCTGTTGCTATTTTTCGTTCTATCACTTTCCTATAAGGACTTTTTACTCATACTTGTCTCCAAGCCACCTTGGTTGGGTTTACCTTCAAACTGTGCTTCTGCGGCTCTTCTGGAAGCTGTCTGCTTTTTGGATAGATGAGTAAACCAACTAACTGTATCCTGCTGATACCTGTAGGTCTCACCCTCTGTCATTTGTGCCTGGTAGGTGGTATCACTTGTAAGAGATCAGTTTAGGCACACTGAATCAGAAGGGGCTGCAGAGCCAGCAGTCCAGTGCCTGCTTTTGCAGGTAACCATGTTGTATAATCCTCTATTAATTGGGCAAGGTCTGCTTCCATCTGAAGTTTTATCCTTATTTTAATTTCTCTTTTGACTATCAAAACTTATGTAATTTCCAGGATGAATTGTTCAAAATCAGTTCATGCTCACTTCTTTCTCTATCAAATGATCTTTGATTTCTCATCTCTTCTCTGGATCCCATCTCTGTGATGTGACGACAATGTGCTCAAATCTTCTCTCAACATTTGTTTTTCTAGTCTAAACAAAGTTGCCCATATAACTTCTGTTAAGTGTCCTCCATTGCCTTAAACACTCCCATCTAAATGAGTGTCAGGCTCATAACTGGCTTTTCTTATCATCTGTGGTTTATTTCACTCTGTAATTTTTGTTCTGTTCTTCTACTCCATTCTTCATGGCCATCCATGTTGTGCCACGTTTCTGTACCTCTGATTTTTGTCATACACACTCCTGTGTCATGGATGAAAGTCACTGATGAAAAACAGTGAATGAGATTTGTCCTTTGGAAACTCCACTGGTGACTCTTAACCAGAAAGAGTATTTTCTTTCCAGTGTTGTCAATTGCCATCTCTCCTAATGGGTACTTTTCATCCTTATTTCAGTTTCTCATTTCTTAGACGTTTTATTTTCTTTTGGTGCAAGCCCTACTTCTAACACATCAGCACAAACACTGGAGAGTTAGAGAGGAAAACTGACTTACCTATTTCCTTAAGCCAAGATAAAAGGGAAGTTAATCAAGTGTAATAAGTAAATTCAGTTGGCAGTGTAACAATCATCTCTTCTAGAGCTAACATGATATTAAATAGATAGTGGAATTTTTTTTTCTGTCTTACTACTTTTCAGTGGAATAAATGCTATTTGAATGTGTCTGTTCCAGCCCAGATGCTCAGAGTGATGACCACAGATTGCCCTTCACAATTTTCATCAAGAGCAATAGAAAAACAATGTGGCCATCCTTGCCTGTGTGATTTCAGCGGAGATTACGTTCTTCCTCCACACCAGCAGGGAAAGTTATTATCAGCTGACATATTGTGTAACTTGAGAGTAAACGAGTCCTCTTGGAAAGCTGCCATTGTTAGAAAATTTCCATGCAGAGGCTCTGTGAATCCTTCAGTAATCACGTCATATGCTACTTTGGGGTGTCTGTCTTTGTAGTGGTAGCAAGTCAGGCACTCACTTAGCACAAGAGCAGGTGTAAAGAACAGAAAAGAGGAGACAGAGTGGTTCTGAGGAGGCTCTTTCAGAAGGCAGCATGCTTGTGCACGACAGAGGAACAGACTCAATTAAAAGCCACATAAAGAAATGAAGTGCAGCCAATGTGAGCCTTGTTTGCTCATTTTATTGACGCGCTAAAAAAAAAATTACTTCTGATTATAGACTATTACTTGTTCCCAGACTTGCCTGGCAGCCCTTGGCATCCTCTCTAGTCTGGTCTGGTGGCTTTTTACTCAGAGCCAAAATTGTTGTGATCCTCACTGAAATTGTGTAAGTGGAAAATTCATCAGCAATCATAGCTGGTCTGCAGGTGACTTTTAAGATGTTAACTGAGTGCTTTGATCCTGAAGAGGTAGACAGTGGGAGCAGCTTTGGGTTTTAGATCGTTGATGGGGAAAAAGTCCTTGGAACTTTGAGCAGGAGGTTGCTGAAAACCTAATGGTAGAATGCATTTGGGATGAAAGGTTTTAAATGTAGAGCTGAATTTTCCGAGAAAAGGAAGCGTATAGTCAGTGCTGAAAAGGGTGATGGATCCAAATAAAACAAGAAACAGCAGTGAAGGCAGGGAGCTGTTAGGTAAGATCACTAGTGAGGTGTAAGATGTGAGTGATTATTACTGGTAAGTGAAGCTGTGTGTATGCAGTGTAGCTAAGGATGCAGCTACCCTATGAGAACTGGCAGTGTACACATAACTGCTTGTGGCAATGCAAGGAAACTTACCCTATCATCAAAGAACACCTGAGCTGCTGTAGGTTCACTGCAGGGTCAGAGCAGGTATAGGGGCAGTTGTCACAAAGTAGGTGCCAAGCTATTTGTTCACACGTAGTTACTCCATCATCACTTACTTCCTTTCATGCAGAGAATTAAAGGATCCCCGATGTACTACCAGTCACAGAAAGCTCTTAAATTAAATAGATGACAGTACTCTGTGAAGTGCATTAGGAGCTTTTAATGAGCAGAAAGTAAAAAGTAAAGGTATATCAAGAATACAGCAGGCAGGTTGGGCTAGAACTGTTAAGAATCAAATGATGAAGGAGTTTTGTTTAACAAAGACAGCTAACTCCACAGGGAGTATTTCCCTTAATATATTAGAATTAAATGAAAAAAAAAATGCACTGAAATCAGTTACAGAATAACTGAAAAATAGGCAGTACTGAAATAATTAGTCTTTTCTTTGATTTTACTGAAAAAATGATTCGTTTTCAGATGCATACCACCAGCAGTTTTCATGAGGAGATAAGGGTTTTTGTTCTGCAAGATGGAAAAGGGGAAACATAGGGAGTATTTGCACCAATGTGTATATTGGAATTCACCAGGCCTGATTAAATAGAATAGAGTAGTTCAGCTGGAATAGGACCTCCAGAGATCATCTAGTCCAACTGCCTGATCACTTCAGTCCTAACCAGAAGTCAACACATTATTGAGGACGTGATCCAAATGTCTTTTGAGCACTGACAGGTCTGGGGCTTCAGTTACCTCCTAGGGAGCCTGTTCCAGTGTTTGACCACCCTCATGGTGAATAAATTTTTCTTAATGTAATAAATGTACCAAAAGAGCATTGAAAGGGTGAGCCAAAGTGGTTTCTGCCATGGGTGGTATCTTCAGGAACTCCTGAAGGCTAGGGCGTTTCCAGAAGGCTGAAAAAGGGAAGGTGCTGTACTTGTCTCTTAAAAGGAGGCAGACCTCGAGTCATCAACCAGGCAGCTTACCTTCAGCACACGAGATGAAGCTGCAACGCACAGAACTGTCAGTGTGATAAATGCCTGGATCATAGTGTCATGTGTGCTGTACGACTGGGAACAGGTTGTGCCGTGTCAGCCTAATCTCATTCTGGCTAAGCAGCAGCATGGTTAAAGGGGAAGGAATAAATGCATCTCAAATAAGGCTTTTGATGCAGTCCCTCGTAGTCTGATGAGCAAACTTGCACTCTAAGCTTGTGACTGCTGTTAAGCCCCAGTGAAATTTTCTTGGAGGTGCCCTGGAACAGAGTTCACTGAGAGGAAAAATAAATAAATATGTGCGTAGCGCCAAGCAGGGAGGATTGCAGCTCCCTGAAGGAGTAGGATTCAAAATGATGCCAACAAATCACTTGCAGTCTGAAAACAAATAGGTGGAATCTGGTAATGACAAACACCAGCTTTTTTTCCTGAGGAAATGTGGAGAAGGAATGGGGGGGTAGGCAGCAGCCAGGGAACTGACGGTGACAGGAGAATGCAAACCCCATGAGTCAGCCCGTGTCCTGCTGTGCCGTGTCACATCTCGCCCTGGGGAGCAGTCGCAGCAGAGCTGTGCCTGAGTTGCTGTGTGGAGCGGGTAGGTCTGAGGCACAACTTCAGGGGAAGGAGCACACTGAGGAGGTGTGGGAAGGCTGCCTGTGGGATAGGTGGCACCTCAGGGAGGATACTCAGCGCTGTGTTTGTTGCTTGGTGATTCCCGCTGAAATCACTGTAGGTGCCTGAACCCTTTCCAGGGCCAGTGCTGCCGACAGGACCAAGGTGTTGCCCCCCCATTCTGGTGGCAGCTTGGATGGCACTGTTTGCAAGGGTAGAGGAACCAGCTGGTGCATGAGGAGGAGCAAATGCCAAATTCAGAACCAGTATTCAGAAAACAAGGAGGAAGAACAATGGGAACATACGAACTGTACAGTGTGCTCACTGTCTCTAACGTGCCCTGAACTATTGGTTTAATAGCTAAATGGTGTCTGGAGCGGTGTCTTCTTGCTGAAGTCAGTCTTCCAA
This sequence comes from Numida meleagris, assembly GCF_002078875.1. NCBI lineage: Eukaryota > Metazoa > Chordata > Aves > Galliformes > Numididae > Numida > Numida meleagris. The sequence continues at coordinate 15,069,247 of NC_034412.1, forward strand.
TATCACTGTGTTCTGACAACAGTGATTAAGTTGTAGCTGGGAAAGGTAACTTTGCAGATGGGATTGCATTGGCAATAGGGGAAAACTTGTTTCAGTGTGAATGATACAATCTATATTGGATTTTTAAGTTACTGGTCTGCAAGCTTTTCTCAAAAGACAACCACCAACCAAACAGTGGAACTATCTCTTTGTGTCATGAAGATTATGGAAGATTAAAAAAAAAAAACAAAAAAAACCACAACAGTGCAGGGAGAGGTGTGTTCTGTGCTCTGTGATTACAGCTGTAGCTAAGTTTTTGTTTGCACTGAGATACAGTAAACCTCTTCAGAAGCAGAATTAACTGCCCTTTATTCACAGGTGTCTGAAAGTCACTTTGTGTAACTCAGAGCTGAGATGCATGAGCATCTTCCAGAAATGCAGTGAGGTATCACAACCTTCACCCATTTCAAAGGGAATATAACATTTTGATGACTGTGTTATCAACTACTTGTAATGTCACTTCTAGAGATTCCTTTCATGGCTGGATAAGAGTCACTGTGCACTAGAAAACTTCAAGTCTTTCTTTTTGTAATACCTTGAAATAGGTCAGTAGTGACGTGATCTGCAGCCATAGGGACAGAAGCAGACTCCTACTATTGCCATGAATCTGGAGTAGTTATATGCTCATGTTGACAGGGATACCCTGTTTTTCTGAATGCCCAGGTGGAATTTCAGCTCTTTTCCTTCATCACATGCTATCGTTCACTGAACTGAAAGTAGAGGCAAGGTGGTTTACGTATTCATTGAATAGGGAGCTTGAGATGCATGAAGAAAAACAAGTGATTACAGTTTTTACATTAGCTTTGCTGTGGAGGCAGTGTGTTGCTCTTCTTGTTTGCCCTTGTGCTGTGGGTGAGTGTTGGTATCAAGTACTAAAGGAAGAGTGGCAGCCAGGCACGTGACCCACCTATTCATAACTTCTTCCTCCCTAACAAGGCAGATCCTGTAATTCAGGGGGTAGTTTGGTGAACTAAATCTCAAGCCTGCTGTGGAACTGCGTGACTAATCAGTGCTCTATTCAGTTTTTTTTGTTTTTTTTTTTTGTATAATATGTAAACATGGCTGTCTATCCTGTCTAGAAGTGACCAGGTAAAATTGAAATGTGAACCATGTTTAGGTTTGGTATACAAAAAAAAAAAAAAAAATAGTAACAGAATGTCTGATGGTAACAGCACTAAGCTGTTAAGAAACTAAGGGCTCATGAAACTATTTGCGTTATTCTATCCTAAGTTATTGGTGGGTTTTATATTCATTACTTTTCTTAAACATTTCCATATCATTCTTTAAAAATGAAGACTCGAGAAGGACCTGGCAGAAAAGACAAAAGAAAGGAGAGAAAAGAAGCCATCATATTGTCTGTAGAGTGAAGGGCCTCATTCTTGTTTCTTTGGACAGAACTTCCTCCTTTCATACTTCATGTCTGTAATTTTGTCCTGTGTGGTTGATCTCCACTGCTCATGCTTTCCTGTGCATCCTGTTCTGTTGCATATTTAGTGCAAAATATTTCTATTATATAAGTTAAATTATAAATGCTTTCTGCTGTATCCTTTAACATCAAACTGTTTGCTGGTAGGCATGCCAGAGGTGACCCTACTGTCTTGTTTTCTGTCAGTACTATCTCATTAAAAGCCAAACAATATTTTGGAATTAGATGAGTAAGGTACCTAATTAGCCTTTTGCTTTTAAGCCTAGAAAATCTGCCTCTGATTTGTGTATAAATGTTTGCTGTGTTACATATGGAGCATGGGGATTAGGGCAGCAGAGAGCCACCCGCAGTTATCCCAAGCTGATGCAGTATTTGACATTGTTACGATTGTGAAACCCTTCACATAAGGAGCAAACACAAAGGGCTTTGGCCCCTCAGAGCGGTGGGTCACTGATGTAGATGTAAGGGCTGTGCTGAAGGGAACAGATTATAGCCATGGGCTGCACAGTGGTTCGTGTGGCTTGTGTGCCTGTTTCTGCATCGGGTTTACACCTCTGCATGCAGTTTCAGTAGTTGGTATTTCCTGTCCCTGTGAATATGCCTGCCACCTTAGCAAGACATCTTCCTTTTCTGCTGGGCAGGATGAGAATGGAGACGGAGCCAGGGAGCTGAAGAACATGAAGTCAGATCGCATGAAAGTGCTACAGATGAATGTGTGCAGCGACCAGGAGGTGGCTCAGGCCGTGGATTATGTGAAGACCACCCTGAAAGACCCCGAGGAAGGTGTGTGGGGATCTTTGCTTTTCTGGGCCAGATGATTCTTTGGTGCACTCACAGAATCCTTCCGATGGAGCAGGCCCAAATCTGGCCAGGTTGTTCCTGCTCTGCAATGCAAAAACATGATTAACAAGCTGGGAGGCCTGACAGTCAGGCAGTGCTGTATTTGGGTCAGTGAGGATTCCCATGTGGCCAGCACGTGCCAGGACAAGAGACCAAGAGTGACGTAGACAGTAAGGCTCTAACCCTACATCCTATGAAAAGTGATGAGTGGCAGTAAGTCCCTAGGAGCTTATTTCTCTGAGTGACCATGATGACATAGGGTGGCAAGACCTTGATTCCCTTCTGAAGCTCCTGCTACAGCTCCACAGATGTTTCTGTAGCAATCCTGCTAGTGGAGAGGCCATGGCCCCTGCCTGCTTATTGCTGTGTTGGTACAACCTGCTTGTGTAATCAAGTGCTGATCTGGTCCATAAAACTCACCTGGCCCCAAATCTAGATCATTTTTCAGCTGCACCAGTCCATGCTTTCGGTTTGCCATGCAACATTCTAGCAGCAATGCGAGACAGAATTCAGGATAGGCTCAGCACAGACCACCTCAATGTGCATGCAATCTCAAGCATGAGTCCAGTTCAGGGGCCCTAGGAGCACGTGAAAGAAGATAATTCCTTCTTCTTTCTTGGGAATGTGTGTGAGGCTGGGAGGGCAGGAGAGGAGCAGCCCATGAGAGCACGGACAGCTCAAGATACAGGTGACAGGATGCTCCGTGTCTACCCATGCACTGATCTCTGGGCTTGAAAGGAGCAGAGGTACCTGGGAAGGGGTGGCTGACTGCATTGCTGCTGCAGCGCAGCTTGGCTCCCGGATTGGGCTTCAGACAGTTTCTGTGAGTGGTTTGGCAATGGGATATGAGCTTACAGCCTGTGTGGCACCTCACTTCTTCCCACATGATGAGGCTGTGAGGCTTTCTTGCCCTTTCTGGGTTTCTATGCAGCCTCTGTGCAAGCTGGGCAGCAGCTACAGTGTCTGGCTGAGGGTGGGCTGAAGTTTCACATCTGTGTCTCCAGCATTCATGGGTTGTGTGGCTGGAGGGTGATTGCTCCTCTTGAGGCTTGGATGAGACTACCGTGAGTCTGTCCTAATTCATATAAATGCATAAAGCTAGTTAATAACAGCTCTAATCTTCTTGCAAATTATGTAGCACACCCTTCCTCCTAAAACAAGCATATGAAACTGAGTTTCATACAAGCTCTGTTCCCACGCATGCTCTGTACGATTTTTCTTCCTACGCAATTATCCAGCCCTCGTCACACATTTCACAGCTTCTCAAGCTTTTCCTGAAGAACCCAGCGACAGCAGTGGTGGCACGGTGCCATTTCCCACTGAGAGATAACTTGTGAGGGGGCAGCTTTGTTGCTTCTATAAATGCAGCAGTGTTCACAAAACCTTGTGTTCAGAATGAACAGTGAAGGCTTGTGTCCTTGATCAGCAAGTTGGACCGGTTCCTCCTGCTCTTGAGAGCCTTACCTTGTAGTTGGTTGCTGCAGCACAGAGTGCAAAGCAGTAAAGACTTCTTTTTAGGAGGCATGTGACTGAGGTTTGGAGCTTGCCTATAAATAGTGCTCAGTAACATGCTGGAATATAGTCTGCATTCAGACTGAGGTGCGTTGCACACCTAGTGTGGGTCTGGAGGAGGCAGTGCAGAACAATTCTTGTGTTAGACTTCTCTACCTCTTTCCACGGTGTACATAAGGCTAAACTCATTCTGATGTTGGGAGTGCCACTGTTTGTCTTCAGTGTTATGTAGCTCCCACTGTATTATTGACATTAAAGAAGTAATAGTGATAAGACTGTGCTCTATAAACACACCACTGTCCTGCAAACAGCCTTGTGACCATTTAAGTATTAGCTCTTTGTTCTGTATGTAACATGGCCTGACTGGGATGGACTGTGAGGGAATGCATGGTAGGACACGACTTCCTCTGTTCCCCTCTACGTGGGCTAGCCGGAAGCTTTTGGGGAAAGTGAACTTGGCTGGGAATAGGACAGGGAGGACTACCACCGCCATCATGAAAGCCAGTCTAGCAAGGGCAGGTTGGGCTTTTGAAATGAACCAGGAGGATACGTTCTATTGACATTTATTGGGCAAATGGGGGAATGTTACAACTTGCTTAGACTGCAGTTAGTAAAATATATGGTTACTATCTCACCACACATAAATCTAGGCTGGAAGACTTCCATACATGAGAGCAGGGGAAGTGTGGAACAAAGACTGGGCAAACAGCCCAAATCTTTTTCAGAGTTTGATAAGTTTTTCGTCAGGGTGGCATGACATGGGTACTTTCGATAGCAATATCTGAGCTCCCTGGATACGGGTACTATTTCCTACTCCTATGTGTGTTCTTAGTACTAAGAAGAAGGTCAGGAAGTAGAAGAGGGCCCCAGTTCCAGCTGGCGACTTACACAAAAAATAACAACGGTGTGTGGCAGGACATCCAATTAAGAGCAATTCTTACCTTGTTCCCACTCTTCTGTTTGTTCCTACTGCAGTTTATGGCTGCGTAGTCCTGTGCTTCAGCAATTTCACAAAGTGTGGACTCCATCTTAAAATATTTGCCATGGGGACTCCTACAGTAATCACTTTGAAGGGTCAACTGCTCAGTGAGCTGTTAAGTTTTGGATATGTAGGGGTCTGAGTGCAGAAGCTCATGGTAAGTGCAGTCTATTTAATCTTGATGGGACTGCATGCACAATAGAAGTTTATTTTTTAATTCTAGTAGTTTAAGGGTTGGTTGTAAATTTGCCATGTCCTGCAGTAGTTAGGATTGAGGGAGTCCAAATGTCTGGACTGAAGTACAGGAGCTGGTAACTGGGCCATGATCCTGCAGATCAATACCGCACGCTCTCCCAAGTAGTGCATCACATCCCAGAGTTGTGAAGTAGATGTAGAAATCTAGGATAGTTGTTTTCCTTCTGTTTTTTTTTTTGTTTGTTTAATTGAGGGAAAGTCCAGCCCTCTTCAGAATGCAGGAGAGCATGATAAAGTCCATGAGAGAAGACAAACCTGGGACCTACAGGAGGCATAAAAGAGGGTCAGCCAGATCCAGCCATACAGAGCAAGCACAGCCTCTGACTTTAGAGGAGACATTCAGGATTTTTTGGAGCCTATCCCAGAGGCTCCAAGTAAGCCCTACAGGCTTCATATCTTGTATCTTTAGGGTATTTTTCTCCTTGCTGGGTTTTTCTCTACAACTTTTTTTTCTACGAAAGTGTCCAGTTCTTTGCTAAGGAGTTGGGTTACTTTGAACAAAGAGAGCTGCTTCTCTGTGACACTTTTCCTTGTTCCATTCTTTAACCTTTTTTGTTGTTGTTGTTGGCAGGTCTGTGGGGCCTGGTGAACAATGCTGGTGTCTCAACTTTTGGAGAGGTGGAATTTACAAGTTTAGACAACTACAAGGAGGTGACAGAGATCAACCTGTGGGGCACCGTGAGGGTGACGAAGGCTTTTCTGCCCCTCATTCGCAGAGCTAAAGGTATATGCTAAGCAGTGTGGCAAGGTTCAGGGACATTTTGCCACGCAGCAAAGAAACGTAGCTTAAATTTGTGAATCAGACTGCTTCAAAGAATGCCAAGAAGGGTGTCTGTTGCATGCAGACAAAATAGCATTGTTTGATGTATTATGTTTCAGAGAGGGGGTCTGTCTAAGCACTGCACAGCAGGTGTGATCTTAAACATGCCAGAATATCAAAGACCTTCAAGCAGATATGACAGGGGAACTTGGGCCACCTTTAGAAAAAGTGACTGGAGCCATAAACGATATTTCTGGCTTCCAAAGAGTGCTTAAGTTTGGACAGCTGAATCTTTCCCTTAACGTTACTCAGCTCACAGATGATTGCAGAGGGGTAGTCATGGAATAAATGAGTCCATAACAGCCATTTTAGATATTGTACAAGAAGATGGTTACCATCAAAAATCTGTTTTGTGGACGGGGGAAAGATAACTATGAGCAAAGCTCTGAAGAGCTTCTTTATTTAGCATGTGTGGGCGAATGCTGGCACAGCTATGTGTTCTGTGAGGACAGAAAGAGGCTACATTGAGCAGATTGCTCAGATACCATTTCCAGAAAGTAAGTACCCACTAAACAACCCCCATCTTACTACAAAACGCCACTTATCCATCAGGTCAATAGGTGGTTCTCACAGTCCCTCCAAACTTTGCTTTGCTCTGGAATGAGAAGAGCAGTGCCACCCACTTGCTTCTCAGCAAAAATTTCAAGCTGCAGAAAGGTGTCATACTCCATGGCTGAGAAAATCCTCTCTGTGGGAATAGCTGATGAGATTTCAAGGGCTTGTTTCGTAAGTGTAGCCGAAGCTGTAATCCCACATGTCTTGGGGAAGGACAGTTCCCCATGGAGGAGTGACTACTACTACCACTGCCCCTAGACAGCGCATGACCTAGCACAAGCTGCCAGGGCTCTGCCATTAGGCTGGCATGCACTGCTGATAGGAGTTTGAACAAATGGTCTTTGCTGCCCTGTAGACAGAAGCACATAAAGTCTCTTCTCCATTTATCCCAAGCATGTTCTGCTGTAGGCAGTCCTGGCCAGCCAGTGGGGTGAGCAGGTTACAGTGCTCGTGCTGCAGGTTCAGAGGAACCTCCACTGGTTCTGATGGTGCACAGTGGTGTAAAAGCCTACACCTAGTAGCCGAAGAAGACACAGATGCTGACTTACTTGGAAATTAGAAGGAAGGAGATGTCTTGTATGCTTTGTACATCCTTTTCTGTACAAAGGCACGTATGTGCACCACACACAGAAGAGGTCAGAGCTGAGGCTGACGTGCTTGAGTCTGGAGGGAGAGGCTCCCGACAGAGAATTTGGACACTTCTTCAAGGTACAGATTTCACAAATCAGTGCCATCCAATAAAGCACCTTTTTACTAGAATGTTATGACTGCTGCTTCTTCAGCCCATGCTGACCTCGCTGGGAACAACCAGTCCATCATTTCTCCTTGCTCTTTCCCCTCCAGGCCGTGTAGTGAATATCACAAGCATGTTAGGGCGGATGGTGAGTCCATCTCGCTCCTGCTACTGCATTTCCAAGTACGGAGTGGCAGCCTTCTCCGACTGCCTCCGGCAGGAGATGTATCGCTGGGGTGTCAGAGTCATCCTCATTGAGCCCAGTAACTTTGTGGCAGCGACCGGCATCCTGACAGAGGACGGCATCGACAAGCAGGCTGAGGTGCTGTGGAGTGGGGCCAGCAGCACTGTGCGGGAGGACTACGGGCGGGAGTACTTCACTCGCCACGTGGCCCTGATGAAGTCCTTTGTTAACAGCGGCCTGAAGGACATGTCTCTTGTCTTGAATGACATCACTGATGCGCTCATTTCCGCACACCCAAACAACCGCTACAACCCCATGGAGACCTACTGGTGGATGAGACTGCAAGTCGTGACTCACCTGCCTACTGCCATTGCTGACTGGCTTTACATTCCTGGAGCCACGCTGTGAATGGCCATCCTTCAAGCATCCTTCCAGTGCTTGCATGTATGCACAGCTCAGAGCTGACTTAGTTCTACCCTCACTGCTGGTGCATCTCCTCTTTAGAAGTTTGTGCCTTCGGTTTGGGTTATGGCTTCACATCTTGTGTTGTAGGATGCTGATAAAAGTTATGTCTTTTCTGTCTCTTTCCTAACTTGGTCTTTGTATTCCCTGCTACCCCGATTAAATTTGAAAGGTGTTTTGCTTTTAACTGTGGAGAAGACAGAGGAAGGTTAACATAATGGATCAAATATGTGGCTAGTGTAACTAGGTCAGCTGAGTTCCCCTAGTGATAAATTGGACTCATTAATGGGCTCCTGCTTTTCCTTACAAGGATGAGCTGGTAATAGCAGAGTGAAGCTGTTGCTATGAGATGTCTCAAAGGGTAAAAGCTAAAATGGGAAACAAAAGCAGTTTTCCATTTGATTAAAAATGGGTCAATCACAGCCTTATTTTGTTTTCACAGTACTGGTAGGAGGCTCTGCTGCTCCATAACTGTTTGCTCTTTCCACGAAAACAGCAGCACTGCCTCTAAAGAGCCCCATTACCTAACTGCAAAGAAGCGTTCTTCCCTCTCAGCACTGTGACCAGGAGCTGCCAGAGCCAGCATCTGGAGACAGAGACTGGGCAAGGAAAAGCCCTTGTAATAACTCATGGTGTCTGAGCTGCCCCTCAGCCAGTGGTCTTCACCCGCTGCTGATGAGCTTTGTGAAACAGGCTTGAATCTGATGTAGCAAACAAATTTGGCTCCTTTGACTGCTATGTCAGGTACCAGTTGAAAAAGAGCACTGTGCAGTCAGTTTGGCCTGACTACGAGCTCTGGAAGGATGCTTCAGGTGATGCATTTCTTTTTAATAAATAATGCACAATGAAATTTCTATGTCACACGTGATTGTCTCCTCAGAACTTCACGACAACTGGTATGAGCTACTTTTGCAAAATACCCCTGAGGGTCTCTCCTGTTGGCCATATCCAGGGCATTCAATCAGTTTTCCACGTGCTGAGGCTGCCAAACTTCACACCTTATGTCCTCTTTCCAAGTGGTGACCACCAGCAAAGCAGCTAGTGGGGATCTACCCTCTCATTCTAGGGGTCAGCTTCCCATCCTGCTGCTAAATTTTGTTCTGTTTTGTCTTATGTAAGATTAAATGAATATGAAAAGAGCTTATAATTTGCTCTTTTCTCATCTATCTCAGGTAGCTATGACTTTGAAGCTGTGCCATAAACTTTTTATACGCCACTGTTTGTAACTGCTTGGAGTCTGGATGCAGCTGTGAATGCTGTGATGCATAAGGAGGCAGCAGGCTTCCTTTGGATATGCTGTGGAGGTAGCTTGTGTTACAAATAAGTTCTGAAAATGCTGGCCATGCAGTTCTTTTTTTACTTCAGACCATAATCACACGGAGACTGTCTGGGATCCAGTACCCAGAAAGATTTCACAGTCCCACTGAACTGCAGCTTGTTTAGGTGGTGTTGAAATCACTTCTGCCCCCTGCACTGTGAAATGTGAGTAATGTTAAGTAGCACTAATTTGCACAGAGAAAAATAAACTGTGAGATTTGTAAAGCACATGTCCACGTCTCCAGCGCTCATTTCTATGATGTTTCTTTCCCCCTCTGAACATCTCAGTGCCCTGAGCAGTTTTATACTGGCTGGTTATATCCTTTTTTTTTTTTTTAGCACTGAAGTAAAAAATGGGGTGAGAGGTGAGGAGAGGCAATGGAATTGCTCGTGTTTACTTGGAGAAATGGGCACTGGGATGTTACAGCTGCTATTCAAGCTGATGGCTTCAGTTACCAGGCCAGCTCTTCTCTGCAAGGAGGCAGTGACAGTGATGAGATCCTTCCCCCAGCAGCTTCCAGTCTGGACTGCTGGTAGGAATGGGTGGAAGGGAAGAAGAAATTGTAGAAAAGGTTGCCCAGAAGATCCCTATTTTGGAGCCATGCCTGGGAATCGCTCACTGGTGGCTGTTTGTGTTCAGTCTTTGATGTAAAGCAAAAAGCCTCTTAAGCTGTGCTGCCTTTGCTTACATCTTCTCAGCTATCCAGTTCAGGGAAGCTGTGTCTGTGTCTCTCAGTGAGTGCACTGCCTGTGTTGCAAATGCCGTTTCCAGGCCAACAGGGCACTTGCACCAACAGTGCACTTGCAGTTCCACAGGTCCCGTGTTTCGTTAGTAAAAGGCAGGTGGAGAAAGGCCTCTGCAAACACACATTACCGGTGTTTATATTTTATGTGGTTCCCCTCAAGTGACATTGGTGAGAGAGTGTTGATGCAAGTTATTCATTGCCTCAGCATTCTACATGTAACTAATCCAAATGCTACAGCTGTCAGGTAATAAGGATTAGCTCTTCTTACAGGCAGAACTGAGACTTGCAAGCCAAGAAGTGCCCAGGGCCATGCAAGGACCTCATGCCTGAGCCGGTGTTAGGATTTCACAGCATGTGAGCCCCAGTCCCTTCGTCTGCCCCTCTGAGAAGTGCTTGGGTGAGCTGCCACCACCCAATCTGATTTCTGCCTCAGTGGGAGCTCTGCGTGGATGGCTGGGAATGAGAGGAACAGAGTGCTGACGTGGAAGAGCAAGTATCGGATGTTTCTGTACAGTGAACGAGCTCTGATCCAGAGCCAAGCTGACTGAGCAGGTCCCTTCCCATCTTGAACTTCCAGCAGCTGGTTGGCGTCCAGTGAAAACTTGGTTTTAAAATCTGCTCCCTGAGGCCATTAGATTCTTGTTTCATGCAGTAGCATGTTGCATTTATGCAGTCATTGAGGGCAGACCATTGTCTTGCTAATGAGTAACAGGGAAAAAACTTAATTCCTTTTGAGAATGACCTTCAATTCTGGAGGACAGAGGCATCAGAAGCTAAGTGATATCCCATGGAAATCCATGCTCATTGCTGCCGTGGTATCCTGTGAGGAGTTAGGCTGTGACTTTCCTACCAGGGACCAGCTGCTAAGACCATGGCCATCCTGCCTTTTTCTGCATGTTCTTCATGGTACTTTGGAAGATGCGCACCTCCACCCGTCTTTGCAAAATGGTTTTGTTTTCCTGTTCACATCAGGTTGTTTCTCTATGATGCCTCTGGGAGCCAAGGAGTGGTTGTCTGCGTATCATGTTTCTCTGGTCCAGCTTAATACAGCAAGGGGACTTCTGCAGCCTCCCAGATGAGCTCTGTGAATCTGTCTGGGTGCTCCAAATAGCTACAGGATCTCTCTGTCTGAACCACAAAACAAGTCCCAGAACAGTGATGAGTCCCAGTGTGTGGCCCTGACCTCAGGGCACCTGTGGTTCTTGGCTTACACCCAACATGTGATGCTGTTCAAATGATTTATATAACTGACATCCAAATCGCTGTTACCTCTTCCGTCGGTTGAATCCCTTTTTGTAGCAGCATAAAAGACATTGCTCCAATCTTCTGCATGAAAGCTGCAGAAGCGAATTAATCCTTCCTGAAATCCCCTGACTTGTGCAAAGCTCACCGTGAATGGTATCTCTGTGCTGTTTCAAAGCCTAACTCTGTACTGGCAGCACAGGGAGAGAGTTCAGAGGGTGAGGTTTATTGGGGGTGGGGTAAATAAAGATCATCTCTAAAAGTCTGAAGAAACCAGAAAGCTCTTCTAAGCAGCTAGAGCTGCAGAGGAAGTGGTTCATCTCAGGCAGAGGCAAGAAGCAAGAAGTTGCTATGGAGATCCCTCATTGATGGTCTTGTATGTGTTAAGCTGTACAGGGAGATACACAGAGAATAAGAAGGTATGCTTCTTCCTCTGGGCTTCAGAAGTCATTACCACTGCTGTGAGTGAGTGACACCAGCTGCAGCACATGTGCTCCTGCAGCCTACCCAGCCTCATGCTCAGGTGAAGAACAATGTTCAGTCTGAAAGACTGAGAGGGTTAGACAAACAAATTCATGTGGGCTGGCAAGGAGACAAGCCTGAGGGTTTCAGGTGCAGAAGCTGTAAATGTACATGCTGTCCTACCTGCTTCTGCCAGCTGGAGCTACTGGGTTAAACCACTATGCACAAATTCAGTCGGGTCTTGCCCTTGAGAAAAGATCGAAGATGAACATCAGCATTATCAGCTGGGGAGAAAAAAAGTGTTCAACGTGTTAAATGAAGATTTAGAAAGTTGTACTCAAGATTACTACAACAGCTGCATGAACTCTGTGAGGCGGCTGAGCCCTGCCCTGCACTGACTGCTGCTGGCCCAGCTGCACCCACTGCAACAGTGCCACCCAGCGCACCTCAGCTGGAGGCTCGTTTTGTGCTTTACAAACTCAAAACCATTCCGTGTATCCTAGGTTTTAATCTTCCTAGCCTGGAGGCTGCCCTGGACACAGCGATGCTGTAAATAGCAAGCCGCCAGCAGCAGCAGCACCTGTCTTTCTGGCTGGGGTTTCAAAACGTGAGTTTTCAGCTTCTTCTGTGACCACAATGCTGAGAAATGCCTTTCTAACAAACCAAAACCAATACCAGTGTGTTTCTCAGCCAGCAGCCTGACCGCTGGGGATGGGAGATGCTACAAATAGCACGAGAGCTTGTAACAGAGCTGGAGCCACCTCTGGGGCCTGGCCCAGAGCCAGACGGAGATTATTCATTCTCAGCAGAGCTGGAAGAGCCTCAGGGATGCTACTGACACGGCCAGATCATATTCTCCCTTGGCATGCATTCAGGGAGGTGGCACAGCTGTGACTTCACCTAGAACAGTGATGTGAAATAATAGTTTTTCCCCCGAGAGATGCTCAAGAGGCACAATGGTACAGTGCCTTCTCTGGCAGCATCTTGACAGTGAATGGCTTTTCACATCGCTCCTCAGCCTGACCGCCCCTGCGCGCACATCCCCTACTCAGACCCACAGCAGCATCTCCTTGCTGGGCAGGAGGCAGCTCCAGGCACTGGTGATCAGGTGTGGTTATTGCATCCATTGTGCAGTGATTCACTTCTCTCAGGGTGGATAATTTCACTTCCCTCAAGATGGTTCATCTCCCAGCACTTACTGCGAGCAGAGCAGTAACAGAGTGGGTCTCTGTCCCCCACCACCTGTGGGTTTGCAGCAATGCTTTGCAACTGCAAGGCTGTCCACCCCCGAGTGCTGTGCCAAGTGCTTTGGCACCCGTGTCTTTCTTCTGCAGGACCAGGCAGTTCCACAGTGCTTGCCAGCTCCAGCACACAGCCAGAGCAGCAGAGTGATCTGGAGCAGCCTGGCCCATCTTCCCTCACTGTCTGCAAAGACACTGATGAAAGAAGAAACAGGTGAATTTGAAGAGAATAGCTGCTTTGGTTGTGAAGTGAGCATTTGGGTATGGAGTCGGGTGAGAGCTGCTCCATTTTAATGCTGTAACACGGACTGAGATGCAGCAGTTCTGCTCCTGGCACCGCTGCTGGCCTGCGAGGTGTCCGAGCAGCTCCCTCTGCCTGTGCTCAGCTTCCTCACAACTCTGCCACTGTCTGGAAGGAGTTGGAAAATGGGAATCCAAAGCACACGTGTTGCAGTGTGATGCTGTTCAAATGATTTGGTTGTTATAACTGACATCCAAATCACTGTTACCTCTTCCGTCGGCTGAATCCCTTTTTGTAGCAGCATAAAAGACATTGCTCCAATCTTCTGCATGAAAGCTGCAGAAGCAAATTAATCCTTCCTGAAATCCCCTGACTTGTGCAAAGCTCACCGTGAATGGTATCTCTGTGCTGTTTCAAAGCCTAACTCTGTACTGAAACAAAGTCAGAGCACTGACCACAGAATGTATGTCAGTTATTTTCTGTATAATGTGAGCTCCAGCCTGGGAACACTCAGGCCTGTGTTGCACTGAGGCAGGCACACTCCGGCCCAGCAGCCTTACTGCAGCCACTCAGGGCACAGCCAGTGCCTCTGCTACAATGATCTGTGGCTTGTGCAGAATCCCACTGCAGCTCTAAGTGTGCTCAATGACAATTTTTAAAGCATTTGGAAGATGTTTCAGTTTGCCGGGGATCACTTCAGGACTCTGCCAGAAAGTGGATGCATCGGGGAAGGAGTGCCTGGGCCGGGCTGCAGCGCTGGCATCTGCAGCATGGCACGGCATGGCACGGCATGGCCACAGGAGCTGCTGTATGGCCCTGGAGGAGCCTTCTGCCCTCTGCTGCACCCCTTCTTGCTCCTCCAAATGGGGCTGAACGCATGCTGTGCCTGGTACCCAGCACAGGGAGTGATAACGCAGCAGTGAAATGCAAATAAAATTTTTTGCCCTTATTTAGCAGCGTACAGTGTGGTGTGAGGGCATCTCTAGGTCAGGCTGGAAGGCCAGGATCAACACTGTCCAAGCTCTGGTCTTTATAGTGAACGTGTCCATGGGGGTGAAGTGCTGCAGGGCCAAAGTTTTATTGCTGATGCAGTCCTGTCTGCAGAGACTGCCTGGTTCATACCTCTCTGTCCTTATTTTTCTTCGCTCTAGTTCATTTTTTTTCTGCTTTCAGGCAGGCAGGGACCCCACTGACTTCTCTCCCCAGGGTTTTGTCCATCCTGACCAGGGCAGCCTCCCTTGGAGCCTGTGCCACCAGGATTGCCCCGGAATAATTACATCTTCTTCAGTTTTACAACTCCTTAAATCTCCCTCTGCCTTCTTGTGTTTTGAATATGTAATTAGATAATTTCCAAGGTGGAAAATTACTCACCAATGTACACACATGAATCACGACTTCTTTCATGCAGTCACCTTGGAGCACGTTCCTCCATCCCAGAGGCCAGTTCTTGCTTCCAGTGCTTGTTTACTTCCTTTGGTACTATAGCTGTAATTGGAATTTTTACACCATTTTGCACAAACAGATTTCAAAGCACTTTCTGCCACTCCTAGAAACAGAGAAGAATTCCCACCTGCCCTTCTTTACTCTTCCTTTTCCCCTCTGGGCTCATTTTTGTCTCTATGCACGTTTTGGCCTGTTTGGCCTTCCCAAAGCCACACTTCCTGTAGAGGAGGTAGAAAAACAACACAAAGGAACTTGCAGGGGCAAAGAAAGAGAAAGGGAAGGAAGGAGCCTTCTGTATGAGGAACAGCCATCCACGCACAGTGTTGTCTCTGTGTTGGATCTCATCTCTGGCCCTGGGACGTTCTTGCCCCAAGACTGAGGCGGGAGCTTCTGGTGTCCCACAGCAGAGGCTGAGCTCCTGGTCCCCATGGTACCTCCACCAGAGGCTTTTCCAGCTGCTCTCCCATCCCATGCAGTCGGGGTGCTGAAATCCCAGGCAGCTCCACAAGCAGCAGCTGCAGGATCCATCCAGCCCTGCATCCAACACAGCCTGTGCTCCCTGAGAAGCACTTCCACTTGAAGCTTCCGACCAGCACACAATTAATGTGCACACTGCAGTGCTCTCCATGGTGGAGGTGGATGGGGGAGATGGCATTTTGCAGGAGACCCCTCCCTGCCTCAGGGTCTCAGCACACGGAGGGGTTCTGGTGCCTGCTGCCTGAGGCTGGCATCCCTGGGGTGCGTGGTGAGGAGCAGGCAGCAGCTTCTGGTCAGCGTGCTTTGTCACCCAGACACAGGGACACAGGGAGAGGCCCCGTTCCTGCGGGCAGCGCTCCGGGCACCTACTGCTCCCTCTTTGCCCCACCTCCCCCCACCTCTCCTCCTTCCTGTGCTCGCAGCCCTGCCTCAGCTTCCTGCCCTTTGATGTGCCTCTCTCCTCTGCCCCGGGCCAGGAGCCATCTGCCAGGTGGAGATGAGCTCTCCGCACCCCACAATTAGGGAAGGAGGCTCAGCTTCCCCCCGACCCTTGGCTCTGTGTGGCCGGGCAGAGACAGGGGGTCAGCCCAGGCACCAGGCAGGCCCAGCAGCCAGGGCCCGGCTGTTGGCTCACCTCGGTTCTGCCTTAGTGCAGCCAGGGGGACACATGTCCTGACTGTCCCTGCATGGGCTCTTTGGGAGGGATGTTTGTGGCTCTTGGGGCTCCCTAGGATGTGCACACAGGTGTAAGGTCACACAGAGTGAAAGTCTCAGCAGAGATAAGGTTTTAAAGACTGTCATTAACCACACGGGGCTGCTGGCTGTTACCCAGCTCCTTGCATAACGCGCAGGCCCGGCGGACTCACAGATGACTGCGCTGCTGTCAGAGCCATTTGCCGGGCACCTGTTGGAAGAGCCGTCAGGTCGGCACAGAACTAATTACACTGACACCTTTCACTCGGGATGAGACAAGTCTGGAAAAAAAACTGCCAAAAGCCCCTGCGGCTCCTCAGCACTCCTGCAGTGCCTCCTGCAACTTCATCCTCCCCATGTGCTGGGGCTGACCGGGATGGTCGGGAGCTGCCTTGCACAAGCACCGCATGCACTGCCGGCCCCTGTCACCGAGCAGACCCTGCGCAGAGGGGAGCTGTGAGGAGCTGGTGCTCCCCCTCAGCAGGAGGCCCCTCTGTGGGGCGGCCACGGGGCAGCACCATGCCACAGCCCAGGCCCCATCCCGTGCCCTTGAGCACACTGAGGGTTCACGGGGCCTGGTCACAGGGGACAGGCTCTGTGCGAGGCAGGACAGTCACGTCTCACCCAGGAGCACAGCAATGGGCCAGGGGGAGCAGGCTGCTGCACTGTCTGCGGGGTTCCCCTCCCGCTGCATGCAGCCACAGGGCTGTGTGTGCGGCCGGCCCGGGCTGCCCAGCAGCAGGGAGCGGAGCGCAGAGACGCGCGGTGCTGTTTGCATGGGTGAGCAGCCAAGGCGCAGCCCATCCCTGGCCCCGTACCAGCTGCAGATCCAAGGCAGCTGACCGGCCCTCTGCAAAACAGAACACGTCCAGAGCCAGGGAGTGGCTAGTGCCGGTGCTGAATAATGAGAATCCCGGCACGCTTATAAAATGAGGGGTGGAGAGCTCCCTACAGAGCTGTTCTGTGTGGACGTGGTCCTCTGCGGAGCATCGCTGTGCCTCGGCAGCCAAGGTATGTGTCTGAGCTAGGAGATGCTGTATTTGTCCGTGGAGAGGCCGTGCCCTGCAGCTGGAGGCAGACTGGGCTTGTCTTCAAAACTTGGGGAAATGCCACTACTGCTCCTTGCTGGATGCAGAGCAGCCCCATGCCTGGAGCATGCAGGCAGGACACTGGCGCTGGGTCTGTGTGGGGCGGGTGGCACAGATCCTGCCCAGCTCTGCACTGGTCAGTACATCATGATGGATGCAGCACCATGCCCGGGGCTTGGGGCTGGGAGGGCGTGCTGCAGGGAACGTGCTCTCTGCCTCCTCGCAGCGCACCTCGCAGGGATCAGATCACACTTTACTTGGTGTTGATGGAGTTGTGAGCATCCCAGCACCTGAAGCTCTGTTGTCCCTCCTGCCACGTCTCAGGGCCAAATGCAGCTGTTTTCTTCCTTCCCAGGTCTGTTTCCCACCAGCACAGCCATGCTGGGCACGGCAGTGCAACTCTCAGTCCTGCTGGGTCTCCTCGGCTTGGGGAACGGACAGATGTTCCACATGGGACCATGCCCAGACCCACCAGTGCAGCAGGACTTCGATATCAAGAAGGTGTGAAGTGCTTCTAAAACCTCACAGTAGGCAGTGAGAGGGGTTAGGTGGCACAGGAGCAGTGGCACAGTTCCCAGCTTTGGGGCAGTGGTGACCTGGACGCCCCATGGCAGTGGTGACACTGGTGCCCTGCTCTCCTGGTCCAGCCCAGCTCTGTGCAGGAGCAGCTGCCCTGCTGCAATGCCTGTGGCTCACACAAACCCAGTGGGCTCAGCCGTGCTGCTAGCAGAGCTCAGCCGCTCTGCTCTGGCCCCCTGTGCTCCAAGCTTCTCTCTTGATTTTCTCTTCTCAGTATTTGGGAAAATGGTACGAGATAGAAAAGCTGCCCTCAAATTTCGAGAAAGGAAGCTGCGTCCAGGCAAACTACTCACTGAAGGAGAATGGGAAGTTTAAAGTGATCAACAAGGAGATGCTGTAAGTGCTGGTGTGCAGGCCGTGCCTGGATTGGTGGGGCTCCCACTACCCCTCCTGCTGTCCCGGGGGGTGATTTTTCTCCACATCCCCTGTTTCTGGCTACTGGGGGAGGTACAAACGCAGATGTTGATGTATCAGGCTCCGTGCTAGCCCTGGTGCCATGGGGTGCCAGTGGCAGGAGCGCGTGAGCAAGCAGGGGGGATGCGCGGTCCCCGCACTCCCTGGCATGGCATGGGGACTTTGTTCTGCCTCACAAGAACAACAGCGTGGCACCAGGCACCCTGTGGCCGGCGGGGAGCTGCACCCATGCCGCTCTCTAGCTGTGCCGCATTGTCCCTGCAGCTCCCACGCTGGCAAACAGCTGTGCATTGTTTGTGGGATGCAGGCAGCATGCCAATGGGACTATGCATTGCTTTCCTGGACGTTCCTGCTTCAAAAGAAACAGTGAAACTTTCCTGCCCCACAGGCAGCATGCAGGTCTTGAGGCACACTGCAGATAAAGGCAGTTATCAGACGGGAGGGCAAGTAGCAGAGCCTGCTGCCAGCAGAGCCGTGCTCGGCACCTGCAGTGGAACAAACCCCAGCTCACCAAACGGGGTCGGGCCATTGGTGTGCGGAAGAGTGTGTTGACCTGGAAAAAATACAGGTGATTAAACAGAGGTGAACACACGCACAACCAGCAGGGTCTGGCAAGCCCTGGCACACTGCAGAAGATGCTGGGTTCTGCCTGACCTGCACAGGGAGGTCTGCATCCTTAGTGTGTCCTGGGTCCTGCCGGCCCCATCCCTGCAGGCTGGCAGCTCCCACAGGCAGTGGTAGGGGTCAGCCCCTGCTGGTAGGCAAGAGTATCTGGAGGGGTAATTTCCTGCCCATAAACCTAAGAAATTGAAATGTGATTTCAAGCATGGCTGATACTATTTCTTCCCTGTGTCCTCCTGACCTTAGTTCCAGTGGCAAAATTAATGAAATCGAAGGAGAAATCATGCACACAGATGTGAAGGAGCCGGCCAAGCTGGGCGTCCGCTTCAACTGGTGTAAGTACTGCTGATGTGAGTGGGCTGAGCTCCCTGGCAGCAGAGGAGTGGAGCCACAAAGTGAGGGGTGAGCCTGCCCTGGGGCCTGGCAGCACGGGGTGAGGGCACGAGGCTTGGAGCAGGCAGGGGCCTGAAGCACATGAGTATGGACCGCACTCTGCCAGAGGACTGGGCAAGCAAGTTGAGTCATGGCATTAACTCCCCAGCAAGAGCTTTTGTACAGGGCTTTGTGGCATTCTTGGGTCCCTCTGGGCAGAACAAGGAGTCCTGATGGGGTTTTGTCAACCAGAGCTGCAGATTCGTAGCTCTGCAGCAGCAAAAGTAGGGGCAGCCCTGGGTCTGAGGCCGTGGCCACTCACCATGCAGGGGTGGCTGCCCCCAGTGTAACCAAGCCTCTCTCCTCCAGTTATGCCTTCTGCCCCGTACTGGGTCATCTCCACTGACTACGAGAACTACTCACTGGTGTACTCCTGCACCAACATCCTCTGGCTTTTCCACTTTGACTATGCCTGGATTATGTCCCGATCTCCCGACATGCACCCGGACACTGTAGAGCACCTGAAGAGCATGCTCCAGTCCTACAAGATCGACACCGACAAGATGATGCCCACGGATCAGCTCAACTGCCCCGCCGAGATGTAACCGCTGCCCCGCACAGCAGGCCAGCTATGAACTGGGTCGCTTCCTTTATTAGCCAGTAGTGTCTCTGTGCAAGAGAGCAAAGCAATGATCCCTTCGCTCACAGTAGTCTGCCAGCCCCGGGCGCTCCGTGCGTCACTCCCACTGTCGCTGTTCCTCCCAGTCCATCTCACCCCACCTGACATCTGCAGTGTGGCTGGCTGCAAGCCAATGGGGGAAGACAACCAGCCCTGATGTGCAGGCGTGGGGCTCTGCTGCTGCCACGGGTCCTGCAGCACGTGGATGCAAAAAGCTGTGAGATGTAGGGGAGACTCTCATCATGCACCCAGTTTTGGTTCTGATGCTTTTAGGCATGCTGGGAGCACAGGGGCCAGTGCTGCAGCTGGGGCCGGGTGTTTTGAGTGTGCTTTCTCTGCAGGTTGCTGCCACATCAGATCTCCTCCCTAGAATTTGGATTTGGCCTTTTGTATTTAAAGCCTGAGAAGTCTCCGAACGCTCAGGAGCGTCTCCAGAAGCTCACCACAGCTCCTCCCCAGGGTCTGCACCCCTCTGCCCCCAGTGAGGCCTTGCAGAGCCCTAGGGCCAGCACCTCGCATGCCGACGCTCAGCCCATGGCGGGCCCTGCCTGGGCCGTGCCATGCCCTGCTCCCACAGCCTGCCCCACTCAGCACCTCATGCCTGCTGCAGCTCTGCTCGCATAGCACCAATGCAACTCATTAAAAACGAAACCAAGCACCTACTCCCGGCCTTCTGTGCTTCCATGCGACGCCTCCCAGCCCACAACAGCCCTCCTGGGGCTGCAAAGGGCTCAGCCATCCTCTGCTTCCCACCTCTGTTCCGGGCTGCTCCCCACAGCCGTGTAGGGCTGCATGCAGCTGCCACACACATGTCATCGCCTCTTCACTCCTCTCAATCTTTCCATCACCATCCCGTGGTGCAGCTTAGGCCCTCCCTGCAGCCTCAGGGTAACACGGGGACACGTGGGAATGCAGACAGCTGCATGGCCGCTTCCCACTGGGTGACATTTTGGGGCAAATCGCTTCGTTTTTCCCCATTCCTGGTTTCTTTCGGGGTTCAGCCCTCCCCAGTTCCTGAGGCAGCGTTCACCCAGCCCGGCCTGGCGTCTCCCTGCTGAGCTCTGAGATGGACGGGGACGGGGATGGGGACAGGGATGGGGACAGGGACGGGATGACTGCAGCCCTTCCTGCGAGAAGCCGCACACGCGGGCCGTGCGTGCCGGTCCCCCCGTGACAGCGAAGGCCTTCAGTGACACAGCGCGTGTGCGAGGCTCCATGAGCGTGCCAGAGCCCGACGCGTTCACGGAGCCCCTGTGCACGCGCAAGAGCCCGGTGCTGGCGCACGACGCCCCACAGCGCTCCCGCCGGAGCACTGCAGGCCGGCCGCGAGAGCGGCAGTCCTCCGACCACCAGGGGGCGCCGCAGAGAAGGCGGTGCGACACTCGCCGGGCGCCGGCGGATCTGACGCACGGCGGTGCGGGGCGGGCCGAGGCGGGGGCCGGAAGCGGGCGGGCGGCGCGGCCATGGAGGCGCCCTCGGTGCCGGCCGTGTCGGCGGCGGGAGCGGCGGGCCGGGCGCCCATCAAGGGCATCCTGAAGAAGGGCGGCGGCAAGCCGCCCGCGGGGAGCGCGGGCCCCGGGGCCCGGCAGGCCAGCCCGGCCCGCGACGACGACGAGCACGGGTGAGGGCCGCGCCCAGGCCGGTGGCGGGGCGGGACGGGGCGCGCTCTGGCTTGAGGCGGCTCGGAGCGTGGCGGGGCCGGGGCCCCGGCCGCTTTGCGTTACGCGCTGCCAGGGAGCGCGGGGCCTTCAGGGAGACTGAGGGCTGCGTCGCTGCGCGCCCCTGGGGGTGTCCCTGCTGCGGGCGGGGTCGGGGGAGGACGGGATAGCTGCAGTGAGGGCACAGAGCTGTACCGCGGAGGGGCGTTCTTTGTGCTGCGGCAGGGCAGCTAAAGGACACGAGGTGGTTCCTTGCTGGACGACTTAATAGTTGTCACAAGGCCGATATGTTGTTTGGGAAATAGACCGTGGCAGGTTTATTCCCAGCCTTCTTAAAAGGAGCTTGTTGGTCTGTAACAGAAGTGTGTCTGCAGGAGAGGAGCTCTGCTGGGCTGAAGCGCTACAGAGTTCCTGGTGCTCGGGAGAACAGCCTTGAGCTGTGTGGTGGTAACGCACTGAGTTAGTTCGAGCGAGCCAGCGGCGGCCTGGAGCTGGGCAGCTGTCCCTGACCCGTAAGAACTCCTGACCCATAAGAACTGTTGCATTTTCCTGATCTCAGCACCCAGCACACGCTGACACAGCACCGAGACTGCCAGGGTTTCATTCGGACAGTTTTCTTCATCTGAGACCCATGTATTGCAAGGAGAGGAATAATAATAAAATAAAATGGCCATGTAGTTTTCTTTATATCATAGTAATTCCTTTTCCCCCTTGGCTAGTCAGTCATTAATACAATCCGAATCTGCGAAGTAGGACAAAAAGTTTTTGGTTTGCTCTCTTGCCTGAGTGAAAGGCTCCTGCTTTCCAGGCAGAAATTATTGCGACTGAAGGAGTGACATGATGATTTTTGGAGTCGAATTAAATTTAAGTAGGAATGTGCTACACGGAGTTGTAAGTTCTTAAATTTTTCTCTGTTCTCTAGTTTTAATATAAGCACAATACATTTTCTCTGACAGCAGGTGCAAAGTAAAACTGGCTGTTAGGAGCCTCTGCTTCATTTTTGTGGAGTCTCTTTTATACCGCCTTGCAGGATGAGCAGAAGTTAGAGTACAAACTGCTGAGCTGAGTATATGGTGTAGTTGGTTTTGCAGTTAAGTGGGCAGGAGTCCATCTTCTGTTGCATGATTTCTGATGTGAGTCAACAAATACGTTGTTAGATGAATTCTGAAACTGCCTTGCAAGTGAAAGTACACTGTCTAAACCTGGCACGTTGCATTAGACAATTTCCTGGAAAGATCAGATTAGGATATTTAAAGTTAGACTGTGTGCATCTATTATTTTCTGGTTGGCAACTCTTCATTAAAATGATTTTGCTTGGTCAGAAGTGGCACCATTTTGTACTCTGAAAGAATTACAAGCAGTACTGCAGTTATTTTCTTTTAGGACTGAAAAATTGGTTTATAAATTAACATACCTGTTTTCTTAGCACACCTCTATCAGCAGCCTCCCTGCTTCTTTCTAATATTGAAATTCAAATCTGAATGCCTTTAAAAATAGCTGTAGATAAAGGAGCTTGTTGTGTCAGCTGTCATCTTTTAAACTACTGTGTTCAGAAGATCTCTCATGTACTTTCATCATTATCAACCTTGTGCTATTGTTAGCGATGGTGATATTCTTTGGAAAATGCCCTTAATGGAGATATGATTCAAGAGAGGAATTTGCAAAATTGGGACATCACTGGGACAGCATCTGAAGAGCTGAGATTGTGGCTTAATGATAGATATGTTCTTGGCAAACCAAATATGAAGTATTTTTTGCCTTCACGCTTCTATTAGAGCTTCTGTAGGATCTGACATGGCATTGTGCAAAGTAGCTGGCTGCAGTTCCTTGGCCTGGTTTGCTGGGTGGTCCTGCAAGTAGCTGTGTTGGAGCTGGCAGGAGCAAGAGAGCCAGGAGATGTGTTCCTTCGAGTAATGCTGCAGCAGAAACCTCTGACCTGTCGGCTTGCGGTCTTAAAATGAATGATTTATGCGTCTGAAATTTGTGATAGAATACAAATGAACACTTCTGGAATTGTTCATTGTTTAAATCTGATTTTACTAAGGAAGATTCTGTTTCACGTATAGAAATGTGAACCTGGCCCTCTGAAGGGATGTCAGAAGGTGTTTGGTGGTGATGGTCCTAGGCTTTATTGTTAATGTTAGGCTGCTGTGGCATGCTTACGCGTGCTAAATTGAAGGCAGGCAAGGGAGGCGTGTGTTTTTAGAGCACTTAGTCACCTTCCTGCGATGCTGTTTTCCACTAAGGGGTGAAATGACGTGCTTGTCTCTTTGTCACTCATGATCATCTTTTTTTTCCCAGCTGAATTTTAAGTTGTGTTCTGGGTGTGTTCCACAGCTAAGGCTTTTCATGTTGAAATGTAAGCTTAAATAAATGAGTGTGAAAAACAAGGCCATTAAAATCTTTTTCCATCTTGTATTTGTGAGTTACTGAATTGCTAGCTCTGGACCATCTCATTTCCGGACTGTATGAGACAGAGATTGGGTATTGTGTTGTGAACTCATGCAGGTTAAACCTGGATGTCCTCTGGGCAAGTGCAGTGAGCACTAAGGCACGTGATGAGACAGTCTCCCACCTGTCACGTTTCCTCTCTAAGCTGTCCCTTTATGCCATCATCCAACTGCTATGGCTGGTAAAAATTCCCGTGTGCTCTCTGTAACCATGTGCTCGTGTTACGTTAGTCACAGGGAGCTTGAAGCAGGTGTTGAGCTGGTGTTTAAACAGTGATTTTTAGAACCCTAGCTAGGTAGGTTTGAATAACGGGCATTCCTAGACTAGAGCTCTTGCTTTGTCATCATGAAGCTCACGGCTCTCCACCGTGCCAGAGCAGGCAGTCTGGCTTGTGTTTTGTCCACTCCGATTACGATCCTGGTGTTGCAGTTTGAACAAGGTGATTAGATAGACAGGAAACTTCAAACGTGAACATATGGCATTGGTTAGTTTATGCTAAAGTTATTAAGCTCACTTGTGTGCAGTTCTAGAGTGCAGGTTTGTGGCACGTAGGATTCGGCATCAACTCTTCCACTTCTATTTCTTTTGTCCCTTCCATTTTCTTCCACTGTATTATGGAGAGCTCTCCATGAAGGCTAGATTTAGTTTGTCCTTGGAATTTCACATTATCGCTTTTGTCTTATGGATGGTATTCTGCATAAAAGCAGTTGTATTACTGAGACTGAGTTCATATTTCAAGTCTGGTAATTTGTTATTGGAGCAGTCTGTACTTAAACAAGAGTACGTGAGCTAAATTCTTTCAGTCAGCTGTCCCCCTACAAGGAAAAGAAACCTGCAGTGGAATTTAGTGCTGTTCTAAGATACGTTTCTTAGTTTAATCTAAGGGAAAGACTACCTCCTGTGAAGGTTGCGCTATTGCTTTAGGAAGAATGTGGAACCTGGTAGGTCCTGTTGACTAAATCTTTTTTAGAATGGCTTTGGTTGGAAGGGACCTCAAAGACCCAGCCCCCTGCCGCGGGCTGGTTGCCAGCCACTAAATCAGGCCCTGGATCAGGTTGCCCAGGGAACCTTTCAGGGGCTTCTAGATCTGCAGAGCGGGGACTTTTCCACAAGGCGGTTGCTTCCCTTGTGGCTTCCATATTATGTCAGTCTGGGTAGGCTTTTGTTTCTGCAAATATACATCGAATGATGCATTCTGTGACTAATTGAGGAAATTCTAAATAGCGCAGCATGGCTGGTGGCTGGCTGTATAAAGCACGAAACTCCCTTTGCTTAGTGACAGCAGTGAATCAGTTCTGTTTTACGATTCCAATTTAAGATGACAAAAGCAGTATTAATAACCACCTTGTTCAGTCCAATTAGTTTTACTGCAGGGAGTTAGTTGTTGGTTGGTACTGTTTGTGCAGCGGTTCTGCAAATAATCCTAGCAGCTCACCAAGCAGTGGTGAAGTGGAAGTTATTTATGTTTTTGCACCAACTGTTGTGGGCTGTAATCACAGGAAGAACGATTGTTGTGGTAACATGTAATGAGCAGCTGCTTAATGGGGCTGTGAGTGGACAAGGCTGGTGGTCTCCTGACGATATGTGCAGGTATATGAACATGTTTATGTAGCACTGGGTTCATTGAAATCCTGTGACTTGTTAGGGAAAGGCAAGTCGCAATGGTAATTTATCATGACCCAACAGAGGTATGTGTGAGGTGGTGCTTAATAGCCACGTTTATACTTTGAATGTGTCCCTGTGTCTTAACAATACGCTTTTTGCATAGCATAAAATAGAGGCCAGAAGTCAATCGCAGCATTCATTTTCTGTGACCAAACAAAATGAATTGATTTTAGGGGATTAAAAAAAACCAACAACCTTGCTTTCTTGTTTCAGTAAAAAATCCCAGAAGTGGGACGAAATGAACATCATAGCCACGTACCACCCAGCGGGCAAGGATTATGGCTTGATGAAAATAGATGAGCCTAGTACTCCTTATCACAGGTAGGTTGCTGATTTGCTGTCCGATATGAGGGCAGGTCAAGGAGTAGTTTTGCAGGGGAGCAGACTTTCTGGATGACATATTACTTACTGTGCTAGCCTATTGAATATATGCAACATACTTGAAGTTACAAAGCTTCTAAATAAAGGCTTATGGCTACCAAGAAGGACTATCAAAGTAAAATGTTGGAGGTCTACATATACTGGAAGGTGTATGTATCTCAGGTTTCACTCTTGTAATTAATGTCTCATTTGTATTGATTTTTTTTTTATGGCTAGCATTTATGTACTAGAATATAAATTGTCACTCATCAATTTGGAAAGCTTTTAAAGCATTCTAGGAGTCTTTTAAATGAGCACTATAATGTTTTGACTGTTTTATCAATTGAATTGTAAGCAACAAATGATTGATAAAGGCTACTCTCTTTGTGTTCCAAGCATGGTAGGAGATGATGATGAAGATGCAGTGAGTGACTCAGAATCAAATGAGCCCTTAAGAGCAGATGTGTTGAGTAAGAAGTAAGTATTGTCATAGAAAATTGGCTAACTATTAAAATCATTTTCTTTTTCCTGGAGCGGTTTGCTTTCCGGTAAGGTGTTTCCTTTCTATCTAGATGCCAAATTCTGGCTGTTGTCAAACAAAGTAGTTTTCTGAGTTGATAGTTCCACTGGTACTTAAAATCTCTTGCAGCTTGTTAATATACATAAGTATAGCAAAAAATAATGAACCAGATTGTACGAGTGTTCTGAACATGCATTTATTTTATGGAGTGAAAATCTTGATGGTTCGCGACTTTGTATTTTTATCTTCATTAGGCTGGCAGCTGCAGCTGAGGGTAAAGGACCCAAGATTATAGCGAGGCAAGAGGAAAGCAGTGAAGAGGAGGAGGAGGAAGAAGAATTAACACCTGAAGAACGAGGTAGGCTTAAGTTGGTGTTTTTTGGGGGGTGGCTTTTTTATTATTTATATTTTTGATAGTTTCGTTTTTGTTGGATTTTTTTTTGATACGTGCAGTTTCTGCCTTTCAGTAGGAAGGATTATTGAATAAAAAGTATTACCTAAGAAAGATTTTGTGATTTGAAAATGGAGGTGCGTAGTCTTTGAAGGGTAAGTAAAAGATGAGAAACAAGCAGATCAGTTGTTCAGTCAGAACTGTTTGGTTTGGGATTTACTTGTAAAGAGGAGTTGAGTGGTACTGGCTCTGCCCCCTTGTCAACAAGTGTAATGTAGGAATTCCTCTTTGTACTTGGACTTCTCAAATGGAAAGCTTTTCTGTTTTGAGGGTGAGGAAGTACTTCTGAATTTGAATGTATTTCAGGTAGATGTAGCAATTTAATGAGTACTGCTGCAATTAAGACTACTAATTGCTTGCAAATATACAGGTTGGTTTTTTTAATTATTGTTTTCAAAGCATCTGGTAGATGGATCCCGCAAGAAATCAACAATTATTCCTAAGAAAATTCTCTCATGGATCTTCAATGGAACAGTTACGTTACATTAACTTAGAAAACAATAAAGCTAAGTTAAACAGTAAAGCTTCTAAGGTTTCAGGCTTGTGTCGTTTAGCTGTTGCTTCTCATCTTTCCTGGCCCCAGTCATCAGCTTTGTGTGTGTAACCTTGCAAATCTAGAGGAAGAGAAAAACAGTGGTGGGGTCACCGATGTCCAAGTTTAATTATAAAATCTGCTTTGAAAATATTAAACGTACAAAGCAAAGATAAAACTTAAGGTCACAGGGAAGAGGAGAATATTTTCGTCTACGTGTGCTAAATATATCTGTTATAAGTAGCTTTTGATAGCTGGCCAGGAGTCATGTTGGACATCTGCAGAAGTTGATTTTCTGTTCTACCAGTATGTCTTGGTTTGCCCTTCAGTTTCCTTAGAAACAAGGTTTGTGAAACTTTGGAATTTTTTACGCTGTTACTAGTTGCTTCTCTTGATTCAGACTTCCTCATGCTTGCAGGCAGTTCTTTTAAAAGCCCTTCAGCCATTCCAGTCCATTAATTACTACCTTTTTTGTAAGTCAAACTCATTAAAGATCAAGGATTGCTTGGTCATATAAACAATGTACTTTCTTGGCAGGAACGAAACAGACCTACGAAGCAGTTGATACTGGTACCTCTCTGAAGAGAGAGAAAATTGATATTATAAGTAAAAAATAAAAATAGGCTTTTGGTTTTTATTATCAACAGAAAAAAAGAAACAGTTTGAAATGAAGAGGAAAATGCACTACAATGAAGGACGAAACATCAAACTTGCAAGGCAGCTAATTGCAAAAGAGCTACATGGTGAGGATGAAGAGGAAGAGGAAGAGGATGAAGAGATGCATGATGCTCCAGATGTAGAAACAATGAATACAGAAGCTATCGAACATGGTGAGGTGCTGATTAATCAAATACCTTGAATAAGTGTTGGTTGTCCTTTCATCTGTTGGGATGAATTCGCTGAAGTGAATCTTGATAGGCAGATTTGTGGTGTGACACCAAAACAAGCAGTATTGTTAATTAGTCTGGGCTTTGTTTGTTATAGCACAACAGAAAAACAAACACCTCTGCTTCTGGCCAGTACTGTCTCCACAGCATAATTGACTCTTGGTAGTGAAGTTGCCTTTTTAAAGAGACAGTTGTCCTGTACAGGATGCTTAAAGCTGTGGCCACCTGAGAGAGCCTGTCCTGATGTTGTGGTGAACTTCCCGTTCCCCTCCCACCCCATGCTGTAATCAGCACTGGGAAACTAGCTTGAGTGCTTCCCCCCTGTTGAGAGCAGTGTATCTAATGAGCTTCTACCTGTCTTGCTGTAACTTAAAACTGTTAAAGAGTTCAGTGTGCATTTGTCCGTAAGCGGTAATGTTCATTTCTATATGGGATGTGAACCTTATAGCACAGCTGCTGGAAGAAAGTCTGGGACCCTTGGCTGGGAGCTGTTTCTGGACCCTGCTTCAGAGGAGTCTCTTGTTAGGAATCTCATAAAGCTGTAGAGGTTAACACCTTCTCTGCCATCTTTAAGCTTCTCTCTGGGACTATATAACAGAAGTCTGATTTTTGTGGTGGCCTTCTGGTGAATAACTACATCTGTTCAATACCCACATCTGTTTGGAACAGCGCACTGAACAAGTTTCTTGGCATGAAAAAACAGACGTCTCTTGTTTATGAGACTAGTGGTGATGAATCTGAAATCTGTAAGCCTCATTCATCTGTTGCTTGGCAAGGCTATGAGACATTAGAACAGCATGCAGACTTGGGAAGATGCTGCATGGGTTTAGCTTTGCTCACGTTTGCTTTTCATAACCACGTGAACTAGAAATTCCTCCAAAATAAGTTAAAATTCCACAAAATAGAAAGGTGATTTGCCAAGTTGACGTTTTGTATTTTAAGCTCTGTGGATTGCCCAATTTGCCTCCATTATTTCTTACGGGAAGGCTAATGCCTTCATAATGGTACGTGAGTCTGAGACCCATTCATGGACCAAATTTCTGTGGTAATTTACCATGTGCCTTATAATGGCTGTTTACTAGAACTTCGCTCTCCAGGGGAAAGGAGTACTCCAGTAGGCAACATTATGACCTTTCTCCGTGGCTTGAAGCTGCCATCTGTCTGCACTCTGCTGTAAAACAGAGGCAACTCCGCTCTCCAGCTGCATTCTCCAGGGAACAGAAGGCACACCTTTGCAGCATTTTTCCATCTCTATTGTTGAAGTCCATTCCACCTTGCCTCATTAGCAGCTTCTGAGCCACAACTGGTAACTATCAATTTTAGGCTGCTCCTGGCCAATAGATTCTATAAATGTGACTGTACGCCAGTTTATCTGCTAACTAACTGGTTCACCTTGATAACATGGCACTTAGAAATACTCTTCATTAATTTGATGTGCTTCTCAGTTCTTCTCTTCTGTTTTGTGATACTCTGCTTAACAAGCCCTGGTATTTCATTATCTCCTAATCTCTACGTCAGCTATCACAACTTTTGGTCTCTGTATTCAATCAGCTCCTCACAGGTTAAGTACTGGTCTCAATTCTGTAATGGCAGGTGAACATACACCCTCAAACTGATTACACACAATTTTTTTTTTTGTGGCAGGGTTGCTCTAAGGACAGTGGAATCTGGTAAAAACTGTTCATAAACAACTGTCTTCTGCCGCTGCCCATGCTTTAAGAAATTCCTGCATTGAGCTGATAAGTGTTCAGTACCATAACCATTAAAGTAATGTCAAAATGTTACTGGTATCACTTCTTCTGAGATGGTATCTTTTGATTATTTTCTTACTTTTATTCAAGGGGTACAAAAGAATCTAAAGTACCTCTCAAAAGTTAATTACTGTTTGTTTATTCATGTATTTTAGCTACGGAGCATTTGCCAAATGGCAAGTTTTAAAACTGGCTACTTAGATTCATTGCTAATCTGTACTTTTGATCATGCTAGGCAATTGGATATTTAAACAGTATTGCAGGTTGGTTGTTTCCTTCATGGAAGTGGATCAAATGCCAATGATATTCTTGTTCCTGAAGTTCCCTCCCTAGGACTGTAAGTGAGTTAGGATGTTTCTGGATCTTTCTGAAGCTACATGGAAAATTTTTAATTCATCTGGATGGCTTTTAAAGAGTTCTTTGACTTAAAATTGTGTCTTAAAATGCTTTCTTATAGAGCAGAGGAGAGTTTCCTTCACTCAGTGTATTGGGTGTTGCAGGCAATAACTCTTGTGATGTCTTGTTTTGGCTTTTTTCCGTTAAACTAACAGCTCTCACATTTGCTTTCAACTGCAAAGGAAACGTCTGTTTTATTCTGCATGTTGTACTGTAGCTACAGTTTAATAATTCTTTTTCCCATTCGCTTCTGAAGTTGCAGAGATCATCTGGTGATGTGGTTACCATTTGTTAGAGCTGGCACGCAGTGTCTGTTTATTCCAGTAGAATAGCATGGCTTCCCTTGTACCAAAGATAACTCCAGAGATGTGAAATGAGGCATTTACTGGTGACTGCTGTGACTCAAGGGCTCCTCTGGCTCCTGAGAAGTTTTTGGGGCAATTTGAGACCCCCTTGTCACTTGGAAGGTTTTAATCAATGAAGATCCCTTCAAGGTTCTTTACGTCTTTTATCCAATGCTCCTGACTGCCCTCTAACTCTTACCTTTTTTGGTTTTCAGTAAAACTAACAGTACTGTCCTGATCACTGCAGATGTTCATTTCTGTTATGTCTATGCTGAGGAAGGGGCTAAAGACTTGAGACGGGATTTTAAGAAGATTTCTGTCAGGTACCACAAAGTCTGCTAATTTAAGTTGCTCTTCTTGATTACAGACTGAGATTTCTTGCTGATTGAAATGAAGATGGCCAGTCCAGTCAGTAATGGTGAGAACTGTTCGTACATTTATGCCCCTGTTTTCATGTCAGGCTACCAAGTATTTTGAATAGATGGGTTGTTCCTTTCTTGCCTTAAGTATCTGTACCTTATCCCGTACATGTGGATGCTGTCAGCCAAAGTTTTTGGAGAACAGGAAAGTTAAAGTAGACTGTGTTAAGGTTGCTTGCTTCAGCATTTTAGCTTCTGTGGCATTTCTCTAGCTGCTCCTTATTTGTGACTCTACGAATGATGTGATGGACTTTGCCAGCAAAATAGCAATCTTTGTTTCTCTCCAGGAACACCTTTCCTTTAAAAATTCTGTTTCAAATCACTGAAGGAAATGTTCAACGTATAGGTTGATTAAGCATAAGGATTTCAATTCAGATGTGTGTTCTACTGCACCAGAGTCTCTCTCTTCAGGAAATACGAGGGTGTGATCTATAGTAGATACGCTGACAAGCAGTAAAACTGTTGTTGTCTTTTTATGGTTCATTTAGCATTCATTGCTATGATAACCTTATTCAGATACTGCTGATCAACTTAGCTGTCAGCTGACTGGGTGTGTTCTGCTGGACTTTGACAGATAGGGAATACATTGTGTTTTCTTAACTATAGTGAGCATCACCCTAAAAATGACTTATGTCAGAAGACTGGGAGCATATGCAGATTGTTTCTGCTTGTCAGACATGCTATTTGCTTGTTAAATTGCACTTTTAACCAAGTCTAACTCTATGCATAAGCCTAACTGTCTTTCTTTAAGAAGGACCGGACATGGCTTTCTCTGATCTTTGCATTATGCAGCAAATTTATTTATAAATAATAGTCAGGGGGCTTTTTCATTTGAAAATTGATAATGAAAAGGAGTCTTTTCTCTGTTCGTTGGTTCAAAACTGTGAGTTGAAGGATACACCAGACTGTGCTACCTCACTTATTACCTTGTTTTGTTTTAAAGTGTCTCATCTGGAATTGAAACTTGACCTGAAAGGTGCTATGCTTACTTGCGTTTCAGGACCCTTGTGTGTTAGTTCTGCAAATTGATCTCTCAAGTCTTGGGTGAAATCATCTTAATGTTAGGGGTGGCAAGCATTCAGTGTTTGGTATGCAGAACGACAGCACTGGCTATTTCTTTAGAATGTGAGGGTAAAATAATTACTCTGGAGGTTTCTGCACTCTGAAACTGAAAGTTGCTAAAATAGGTTGCAAACATTACCTTTGTGGAAGCAAAAATGACTTCTGGAGTATATTTTTGTGATACTTTAGTTTTGCTTTTTAAATATACAACAAATGTGAATAGTTAACTGTTTTTGTAATCTTTCTTATGCAGCACATGCTACTCATGACCAGCTGGAAAGCAGAGCACGCAGCATAGAAGAAATCTGTCCAGAACTGTAACTGCTTGTTGGAGACACGAACATAAACACTGCTTCATGACTTTTGCAATTAAGGCTCTTAAATATTGAGAAGCATATCAGTTACAATGTTGTGTTGCCAAGGTTGTTAATTTTAGACTTGTCCATTAGGCAGAAAAAAACTGTCTAATTGATTTATTCCTGTGCCTAGTATTTCATGGAGAATACTGCTTCATAATCTGTTCATCCAGAATGGCATTCCCTGTATGTATAACGCTGATTATCTTGCGTAATGTACTGTTACTCTTCATGCTTTGAAACACAGACAGTATCTCTGTTTTGTCACTATTTATTTGACAGTGCTCTAAGTGTGGTATCTCTTATGGAAGAGTTTGGGATTCAAGAGCTTAACGGTACAGCATATATCAAATTGACACGCAAGTTATTTATCAGGTGTGTTAAGCAGCTGAGAAAGGGATTCAAGTTTTACAGCATTTTTATAAAATATTGACCTCTTAAACTAGATTTCAGTGTATTATTACTTGTATTTTCCTAGGCTCTAGACAAAGAGTTGTATTATTTTTCAGAGCAGTGTTTGGAATCGGCTATTTGCTTTCGACTAAGGCAGTACTAACATCTGGTGGAGGGGGTGTTTTACACTGGAAATGTGCTAACTTGAACTTTGAATTTAACTGTCATTTTCTCTTCCACTGGATGTTTTCTTAAAACCACACCAACTGTTATTCTTCTGGCTCGTTTCACACTTCTAGTCTTTCCCAGTTGCATGGAGAGTGCCTGTGCTACTAGCACCTGAAAAAAAAACAGCCATGGAGGAAAATGCACATCAGGACTGAAGATGGGCTTATCTCTTCTCTATATAAGGATAACTGCTGGTGACCTTCTCACTTGGGGTTTGCAACCTGCATACTGAAAACCACTACATCTTTCTGCATCCAATGAGACTTAGAGCAGCTGCTTTTGTAAAATGAAGGGTGTTTGAAAGGATAGAAGGGAAACTGCCTAATTCAAATACTTGTTTACGATGTGGTCGCAGAGCCCTTGCAAAGAGGGGCTCTGAACCTCCACATTGCTGTAAACAGTGATGGAATTTGACTGGTGAATGTTCTAGTACTCAGAATAGTTCCTGGGCTTTATTACACGAAGTATACACTTAAGCTTAAGCTTGGTTATGAAATACAGTGTATATCTTAATTTTAGTCCGAATTTGATATGTTG
The DNA here is from genome assembly GCF_002078875.1 of Numida meleagris. Lineage (NCBI taxonomy): Eukaryota > Metazoa > Chordata > Aves > Galliformes > Numididae > Numida > Numida meleagris. The sequence continues at coordinate 15,102,677 of NC_034412.1, forward strand.
CAAAAATCCATATAATTATATATGGATCTATTTTAAAATGTTTTTGTCCACTGTATATGTGACGTTTGAATAAAGGAATGAAAGTTATTTTACAGATACCTACATTCTCAGGTGTGAGCTTTCTGGAAATCCCAAACTGTGAATGAAGCAGTGCAATGCTGCCACATGCCCCATTGATAAAGGAATAATGAGAATGCATGTATCGCCAAAGATACGAAGCTGTGCTAAGCGGGTGTTGTTGCGTGCCTTTCCCTCTATTCCCTCTTTTTTGTAAGTAACAGAGGTAACAGAGTTGCCAGCTGTGGGATCTTCAGTCTCCTCAGAGCGGCTGCGGGGGCTCGGCCCTCAGCGCCCCCGGGCCCGGCGGCAGCGCCGCTCCCTTCCCGCCGGCTGCTGTGAGTGACAGGCGGCTCAGCCTATGGCAGCGCAGCGGCCGTCCCCTTCTTACTCTTGAGAACTGCCATTGGCCTTTCAGGTCGTCGTGGCGACGGAGTCGGCCAATTGGTGCTGGCTGCTCTCCCATTGGCTTAACGGGCTGTCACTTCTGGAGCCCGATAAGGAAGTGATCCCTGCGGCGCCGCGGTGGTTGGCGCCCTTCTCCAGGAGGAGCAGCCATTGGCCGCCCTCGCTGCTGTGCCCTCCTCTTCCGTTCTGCGATTGGCCAAGCCGCCCCCCTGTTCCTGTGGGTTGCCGCTCCCCCGCCCTACGCCGATGCGGAGAATCCCCGCCTACCTCGAGCCTCTATTGGCCGCTCCCGGTGACGGCCGCCTCCTCTTGGCCGGCCGAGCCGTCAGTTCCGTCCGGGAGCGGCAGGAGGGCCGAGGGGCTCTCGCTGAGGCGTCCCCGGAGCAGCAGTCTCCCGCCGTCGGGCCCCCGCGTGCCGCCATGAGCGTCGCTGCCGGCGCCGCCCCCTCGT